>NW_025777344.1:0-18814 GCF_021130785.1 Homalodisca vitripennis | reverse complement strand
AAGCCTGAAGTTAGATTCGTGAATTGTGATGGGCGAAAGTCACACGGGAAAGAAGGATTTGATACCCGATGGTCTGAAAACGCCAGGTCAGCGACTGGGTTTAGTAGACTGGCTACTGTGTTTCATGAATCCATATTCAATCTCCACGTACACATTTGCATTGTGTGACTGAACAGCCAGCGGGCTTGAAGTTATGAATCGTGAATTGTGATGGCGAAAGGTCCACGAGGAAAGATGGATTTTGATACCCGACTGTCTGAAAAAACGCCAGGTCAGCGACTGGGGTTTAGTGAGTGCTACTGTGTTTCAATGAATCCAATTCAATTCTCACTTAACAACATTTGCATGTTGTGACTCCGAACAGCCAGCGGGCTTGAAGTTTGATCGTGAATTGTGATGGCGAAAGTTCCACGGGAAAGAGTGATTTGATACGCCGATGTCTGAAACGCCAGGTCAGCGACCTGGGTTTAGTGACTGCTACTGTGTTTCATTGGAATCCAAATATCAATCTCACCGTACACATTTGCATGTGTGACTGAAACATCCAGCGGGCTTGGAAGTTAGATCGTGAATTGTGATGGCGAAAGTCCACGGGAAAGAGGATTTGATACCCGAATGTCTGAAACGCCCCAGGTCAGCGATCATGGGTTTAGTGAGTGCTACTGTGTTTCATGAAATCCAATTTCAATCTCACTCACGTTACACCATTTGCATGCCTAATACTGCTAAAACCGGCTCGATGGTTTCTCAAAACATCACAGCGGCGGGATTTTCGTTGTTTCATTTGAGTGATCTGTGCTTGGTTTCATATTACTCGGTATATATTGTGGTGTTATAAAAGTGTATTAAGATAACGATTAGAATTGTAACAACAAAGAAACAGGATAAATTCTTTCTAAATAACATAAAATAGTCTATTTAAAATATGTTCACAAAAATTTAAGGAACAAACATCTGCCAAAAACTAGAGATCCCGGGTTTATGAACCTAAATAATTTTCCAAATTTAACATCCTTGTGACATATCGAAATTTTGGCAAAGATTTATGTTTAAATATGGAGTTGGCAAAGAAAATATTGGCAAAAGTTTATTTAAAAAACAACTTCTCTCCACCCGTTTCACAAAAATGGAGAACAAAAAATATTAGTGCATATTAAAAAATTTAAAATATTAAAAACATTCAGTAGGACCAGATGAGGTTTTCTTAATCTATATATATAAAAAATGAAATGTTTTGTATGTTTGTTCCTTTATGGAAATCCGTGAAACTATTTGGACCGATCATAGAGACTGAATAATTTGTACGTATATGTATTTTTCCCCGCACACGGAGACAGGATTTATAAAGCATATTGCACCATCCCTTTCCCGATTCCAGTGGATTTCCGCCCCACACTGGTTACAAGAAAATACCCCATAAGAAATGCATTGAACAAGCAAACATATGTTAACGGTTCCCTTTTTCAAATTATTTAATCAGCTGTTTCTGTTTGTTAAAACATATATTTACAACTTATAGTTTTTAAAGCATAGAGGTAAAAGGCTTAAGGAGGAAACGACAAATAATTTTTTTGTGTTTTTTAAACTATGTTTTTGTGCAGATCACTGTTAAACATAGACTTTTAACGTTAATCCAGAATAAATAACAATTCAAAATTATGAGCGTAAAAATTCCACCTTTAAACTTGCAAATATTTATATTTAATATAGAAACCATCGCTCATGGGCTTGATCAGCAAGAGTAATGCAGATATCATAATTACTATCTTACGTTTGGCCTTACAAATATAAAAGAATGTTATAAAATCAACCTTGAGTTGTATTTTTTTTGTTGACAGTAAGTATGGTTCTCAAAACTCCCGTGTGGGGCGTGTGTACATATATCTCGTCGAATCGAGACAACAAGTATGCAAGCTCAATCGTTGGCATTCCGGAGATATAACTAATTTAATCTAAAATTTATTATAGTAAAAAAAAAAAAATTTACTAAGTAATATAAGGACTTCTTCGTTCTTAAGATTTTGGCGTGCGGAAGGCGCCGTGGGTAACCTCAGCTAGATAGAGGCAGGAATATGGTTACATACCTTCCATAATACGCTACCAAGGAGAGCTCACGATGTGAACGACTATCAATTATCCTCAGCAATGTTTAAGACATCTGTGTATTAGAGAAAAAAGAATAAGTGAATATAGTGTCACTGTTTGTCCAAACGGGGAAATATGCGTTGCGAAGCCGCGAGGCCAAACTTTTTTGCAAAAAATTATTGTGAAAATGCGCAGACAAAGCGCGCAGCCTGAGACTGGGCCCGCTAGTCCTGTAAATAAATTTTCGTTAAAAATATGTTATCAATAGCGACACTCTATATATTCATAAATTACCCCCCCTTAAAAATTTAATATAATTTTTTAAAAATTTAACTATTTTTTTTGGAAATAACCTCAAAAAGATAATAAATGTAAGCAGCATGTAAATTTTGCAGAGTGTAATATAATAATTTGAAAATACTTTAAACGGGTTAATACATGTCTAATAATAGACGAAAATTGAGGTTTTTAATATAATTAAAGGTAACGTTCATTGATAGACAGCCTTGGTATAAGTTTTCAGGTTTTAAAAACAGATTGTGCAAAGTGATGAGGCAACAGACGTGCAGTTATGATACTATCAACAGTATCGAGTCTGCAACTGTGCAAACCTAACATTATCTATACATCGTTTGCAAGTCAAAGCCGTGCATCATAGAACGCAACCGGTTCCAAAACAAAAGTGTGCCCGCGCGGTTTCGTTAATCTTTAATCACTTCGAGACTATCCCCTGGAAGCGATTTTGTTGTCTGTCTTATTTCATAACTAATCAGATCTACAACCTGTCCAGCTCTCAGGTCCCAGTATCTACGAGTAAAAAACATGACACTAGTATACTTTTGTTTGAAGTTATCTTTTTTGAACTGATAGGAAGGGACCTGAAGAAGAGATCAGACTGCAGATCTCTGAAACGTAGTGTTTTACTCGATTTTTTGTATTATTAAAGGATGGCAAAATAAAAAATGATGAAAAATCCTGTTTTTGAACCTATTATACTTTGAAATAGATTTTCCTACAGCTTCATTTATACTAATACAGACATCAAGTTTGATGATGGTGTATGTCATATCACCAACTCCGAATCTTGGGCTGGTCGATGAGCGAATATTTTTATAACGTTGGCCTTAAGGATAACCATGATGGATACGACGGAATAATCTCAGAATAAAATTAATTTTTAAACAGGCTAAGTACAATTGGAATGACATTTTAAAACCTGTGACATAATAGTATTCCTAATGAGCATGTCAAACCTCTAGCAAAGTATGTTACTGGGAAACATGGAGTGGCTTACATTGTACAGTTAATAAATATTTGGCACATAGGACGTGTTTTCAATAAAGTGTAGCATAGCGATATTCCTAACTTGTATGTTCTAAGGGACTTAATTAGTTTTCTCTTTAAGTACAGATGTGTATTGGGGTAGGAGTTAACCAATAAGATGAAACAAGAAAGGGTTAAAACAAAAGAGGGAAAGGCAA
Source organism: Homalodisca vitripennis (assembly GCF_021130785.1). Taxonomy (NCBI): domain Eukaryota; kingdom Metazoa; phylum Arthropoda; class Insecta; order Hemiptera; family Cicadellidae; genus Homalodisca; species Homalodisca vitripennis. Next base: position 15,248 of record NW_025777344.1, on the reverse strand, counting down.
GGTTTAGGGGAGTTTGTCCCTCGGGGATCTGATTGTATTTTTTTTTTTTTTTTTTAAAAATATGCTCCACCAGGAGTCCATTTCTTATATTTGTAACCTTCATTAAGTGTCTGTATTCGTATATTACAAACTTATATATTCATCTGTTTGGTTTCCTCTGACTAGAAGTTATAAACGATACATACCAAAGTCTTGTCTTATTTATAGTTTAATTTTATTATAAGTGACAAAGGAAGGGAATTTAATATAATGTTTCCTTATATTTAAGATGTACGTGTTATGATTATAGGTTTTATAAGATTACGTAGTACTCTTGTATCATGGACGCGAGATTTGAAAATCGAATTTGTGGTAATAACCGGATGGGTGGAACAACACAGCAAGTCCTCAGTGAGCTCGTTTAGGTTTGACGTTTTAAACAAGAAGAAATCCATTAGTATTTCAAAGTTAACTCAAAAAGTTATACAAACTTTTATATTTTCCTCCAATATACCCTGTTATGTTCTGATTAGAACTTGATAGAAAAACCCGTACAGAGAGTTGATTGATAGTATCATGTCGGCTTAAAACAATTTGCGATTTTAAATAATTTGGTTATGTAAAAGGCTAGAGAATTTGAGACGTTTGGTAAAAGTGTATCAACGACCAGAATATAGTTACCATGTGTGTGTTTTAGAACTTTTTGTATTCCTCGAAAATAATTACGTAATTTTCCATTCAAGAAGTGAGGGAAAAAAGTATCCAGTAATGCTTAGTCGTCATAGATTTTAGTTAATGGCAGTTGCACTTTCGTTGTTTCCCACTTACGAAAGTATCTATAAATTTAATTAAGCCATAAACCCTAAATATTAACGATTTCACGATTGTTAATGGTGTTTTACAAGATGTGTCCTAATAATAAAAGTCCAAAAGCGAGGGCTTTAGGGTTATCACCAGAAACCCAAAAAACAAACAAAAAAATATGGTTGCCTAACACCAAAGCCAGGTTTTATTTATATTTGCACAGTAAATTCTTCGACAGAATGGTCCACCTAAATATAATGCAAAATGTTTAACGTAAAAGATAAAATAAACACATTAAATAGATTTTTTATGCTGTATGAGTATTTTATAATATTTTACAAAAGACGTAATACTATACATAAAGAAGTAGGTTGTAAAGCAGATGTTACGAATCCGTAGTAATGTTTTATTTCACGACAACACGATAAAAGACAATCCTGCGGTGAGAAAAAAGCTGAATTGGTCCTGGAAGAAGTTACATGTACATTGTTTAAGTTCTTTTGTTATTCCGATGAGAAATTACGTATTTTTCCATTCAATAAGTGGGAAAAAGATCAGTAATGCTGTAGTCGTATTGATTTTAGTAAATTGCAGTTATCTTTCGTTGTTCATTCATTTACACAGTATCTTATAATATTAAACCAAAAATCTAAAATACCTTAACGATTTCATCGATTTTTAATTTGTCAATGTTGGTATGGTCCTAAATAATATAAAAAAGACCAAAAAGGCGGGGGCTTTGTTCTCGGAACAGAAGCACAGATTTCAACTCGGTCGAGATAAAGGGATGGAAAACGCTTTTACGCAACAAAAAACCTGTAGAATTACGGAACCGGAAATAATTGCTTCCAGTAATCGATCCCCTGTTGTTTTAGTGCCCAAATTGGAATGTGATTGCTTTTTCGTTCTTGGTTAGTGACTGAAAATCAATACGTACGTGAGGCCAAAGAAGATAATATATTTTATTGAAAATATGTCGGCTGTCAACACACCATTTGTACATGCAACGGGTAAGTTAGTATTCCATTCAATGGGACAAGAATTATGGGCTGGAATTAGACGCAAATTGGTTCCTAAAAAAGTTATTTAAAATACTTAGAGCACGTGAGATGGTGTACAATCCTAGTGGTGATAGGCGGGTTTGGTTTTCCGTCGTGAAGAACAGTCTTAGTCAATGACTAACCGTCCGAGCGAGGGCTGGTCCTTGGATGGGTGAACCCGCCAAAAAGATCCTGTGCTTAGCCAAAGGAGCATGCAACTCGTGCGTGCCTAGAGACTTTGTGGTAGTAAGTTAGCGAAGGGGTCCAAAATGTAAAGGTGCCTATTGGTACCCTCAGATGAAAATTTACGAATAATGGCCTTCTGGAGGCAAGGGAAAAACTATCTGGAACGTCGAAGTATCATTTGACTGTCAGATTATCACAAGATCCTACTGCGAAGAAGTTATGAATCGAGGGACCAATCATAGCAGTCAGGCTCCTTCAAAAGTATAAAATGTTATCGTATCCTCAGCTAGTAATATGTATTAAATAGGACCTTAAAAATTCCAGTAAAATATCAGTTTAAAACTAGTGTGAGGAACGATTTTTTTGTGACTAATAAGTTATTTTTCAGTTGACCAATGACGATCCCACAATAAATTGGATGTTTGAACAACACGTGTGTTTATATTGTGAGGTAGTGTGACTATTGGCAGGATGTGGTTAATTATTGGTATAGGAGTAAATTTGATTGTGAGTTATGTATCAGATTTCGGGATTCTTTTTCTTTAGTTTTATTATGATTTTGCAATAATGCGATATAAGTATATTTAATTATGGATATAACATTCAGATAAAGATAGTAACTTTAATTGCTTACCCTCCAATTCTATCCGTCATGTTAAAATAAGAAATATTTTCACTTGATTGCATCTTTCCATCCTAGTAGCGACAACGATATAAATGAATTTAAAAATGAAAAAACGCATACTAATTTTATGGTGTTTCGAAAAAACGAAGAATCACTGCCTTACTGAATAAAGAAAATTCTATATGAGAATAATTATTTTTAGGTTACATTGGATCTACTAATAAATTCCCAATGTAGAGATAAATAACCTATTTCAAGTATTGCCAACAATTAGAATAATACAGTTCTTAAAAGGAAAGTTCTGGTAAATTTTATTGAAAGAAAGTTAAGTTGAATGTAAAAATTACCCATTATTTACAAAATTAAATAGAAAGAAAAATAATATAAATTAAAATAATGGACTATGGTTTCCAAATGTGATTTGTATAAAAACACGAGAAAACAAGGACAGATCAGAAATAAATTAGCTTTAATTAAGGTGCATACCTGCTAGCAAGTAATTGTGTGTTAAAAGGTGAGATTGCTATGCAGGAGATTACCTTGAGGGTGAGGAGACTTTTCGTGTCTTGACACAAAGTAGTTGAAATCACCACCTTGGCATGCTAACTGAACTCGTGATGCTGTCATTCACTGGTTGATTGTAGTCAAGTTTGCCGGTGAGCTTCCAGGACTTCACCTGATGTGAAAAGCTAGTTGCTTGAGATGTCGCCTAGTTACAGCTGGAGTTTGTTTCTACGCGGAAAGTTTATCACAGGTTCTGCATTCTGGCGAATAGTTTGCCTGCCGATCTGGATGACTATTAACGTCAACTTTCCGTGCATAATCAGCTCGTACAGTTTTCTTTGAAATATAATTTAAAGTTCTATTCTAATATTCCGATACAGTAATGAAGTTTTATTTATAAATACGAAAGATTAGTAAGTCAGTGATTTCCCTAGACCCTTTTTGGCCACCTAGATGGTTTTGGGCCTATTAAATGACATTATACTTTATTAATTCTTTGGTGTGCTAGTAAAAAACAAAGACTTTTCAGTTTTCCTAAAAATTTTACAAATAGGTAAGAATTCATACGCAATTAAGAAAACTATATAATAGCATATTACCTGACATAACATCAGTTACTGCTCGCGGTAAGCTTAAGAGGTTTTGAAAAAGTAGATACATTTTTTATATAAAATGTGGAACTCAGACAAGGAAGACCATAAAAAATTACTTTGGAATAGATATGCAGATTTTATTTGTCCCTAATTTTAGGACGGACTCGGAAATACTTCATAAGTGTATCCTGGTTCCGCCTATTAATTTGAACGGCTAAATGAGTCCTGAATTTCTCCGTTAAAACTGATATCTCTGGCGCAAATAAGACAAGGTTATTGTGAAAAATCAAACGATAACAGTGGGTAACAAGGTAAAAGACATACAAAACATTTAAAAACGATAAAAACACTGCTTACGTACACGTGTTCTGAAAGTTAATCATACAAACGAGATGGCGGAAGAGAAAACTAGTCCAATCTTAAAATGTTCCTTTATTAAGCGCAATTAAAAACCTGTTCAATGTTTTTGGTGAAAGCTCATAATATTGGAATACATAACCAATAATTATTAAAGATAGCATTTTGCATTATACTTTTGTTTTATGTGGATATTAAAACCGAAATATCACAGTCCTCTACAATACGAATTACACAATAAAAATTCACGATGGCAAGCGGACCTCCTAGCACAATCTGTTTCCTCAAGTGCCTACCTAAAGCATATAACAATCTCTCTCAATCAAGTCGTTTTGTGTATTTCTCATTTAATAGTTTCCAAATTTTAATTATGAGTTTTAAACTTGTGGAAGGGAGTTTAATATAGAAGCCTATGTCCAAAATACTAAACTGAAGTTTTAGGACAAAGGAGAGAACAGAATCCGGTCCAAACAATAGACAGTTATTAGTTTTAAGTGCTATAAACATTTAAGACTGTGGGGCATTGCAAAGCTGTTTGTTATTTAAAACAACAATAACTACCTATCATGATAAAAGAAGTAGGCATAGTGCAAAGGGGAAGAGTACTTGATCGGAAGAACATCCACTCACAGCTGTCTCTGCCGCTTGGTCGCGAGCCCCTGAACAACCCTTAATAATGCCCTCATTTGAATGCAGAAGAATACTGTTTGAGATACTAGCAGAAACCAAAAATTCCAAATATAGTTGGTGTGCTAATCTTGGAGATATATAGAACTAAATAAGCCACTTGTAGCCTAAGCTAAAATTTCTGTAGCCCCTGGAGATAAATTTTTCAAAGACGAAACGAAACGAATTGAATGGTGATTCTTACGTCAGAATTGGAAAGTTACAAAAAACTCTTCATTTTCCAACATAGGAGGGGGGGGCTTTGGATTAAAGTATATATATAAATTATAAAACTAGGAGTTATCCCATATGCCTTGAAATACCTCTAATCCGAAAATATTCAGGGGACCGCACAAAATAACCATCAAAGTAAGCAGGATCTGGATAATCACGTCCACCCTGGAAAAAAGTAGGAAATGGATATATAGAACCGAAGTGGCCATCATATCGTAGCCTATTACATGACCCTATTCCCTAAATCTTTCGATATCCATACCAGCGCTTGCCTTTTATTATGGACCTTGCTAGGTGATGGAATTTATTGTTCAGTATATGAAATTTCACATTTGTGCTTATTGTGACTGGAAGCAGAGAATAAATGTTTCACCACCATAATTTCCAGGTGTCACGTTGGTGGTTTTGGAAAAATATTAAATGTTGTTTAATTTTGATTTATATTTAAGTTAATACACCCCCACCCAATGGTTTTTTTAAATTATTTACTTTTCTCACATCGGTTTTTAATCTTGTGCTTTAGAATTCGAAAAATCGCACTAAGATGACAGCAAATTCTTTATAAACAGCATAATTTGTTACAACACAACTATAAAGTATGCAAATTGTTATTATTTTCTATTTCGTTCTTCAAGTCACAATAATGAACCTTCATTAATACGTTTGTAGTTGTTTATTAGATAAAACAGAAATAGAAAGAGCTATCCAATCCATACAGCTCTATTCCAAACAATACTTGTTACATATTACTATGTAATTGAGGACAATAAAACAATATTGGCAGAATAAACAAATAAAGTGTTGCTCAGTCCGAATTATTGTTTTTATTCAGAAAATGTATATTATAATACCTCTCAAATTGGTACCTCCTATTTACAATTGTTGACCATATATACTACCAGTGCAGCCTACATTGATACATTTTATTGTTCTAGTGGTTTATTTAAACAAACAATGTACCAATTACAATAAAATATGAGTGTGTTAACCAGACACAACAAAATTAAGACACTCAACAAAACTATTTGGTGAAACTTAGATTACTGATAAATATATTATTGTCTCTGGACCGAAAGAAAAATTAACAAGCTTTGTTTCTAAACTTGGGCTTGTAGATATATCCGCAGAGTATTTCACATAACTACTGTTGGCTGATAGTACTCATTGAATCCAAACAAGAACTGTTCTATAAACACAGACACTGACGAAATTGTGTCGTTTAGCCGCTAGAACGCCATTTCGGTACTAAGATAATATTATCTGTAGAACTAATGATTATACAGAAACCAAAATTTTCACATTGAACATGACAAATAGAAAGGAAAATTATAAATTATGTTAAATGCTTTAATTTCAATAAAATGGTGCTTGTTAAAAAAATTTAACGTAAAATTTATAAAAAAATAACAAGATAGAAACTATTTTTACACAGTTTATTAAAATTCAAAAGGTAACTTTTTCTTCCCAGCAAAAATCCGTCAACGCATCAGCGAACACGAACACTTTATGTACGCTTGTACACGCGCCGTGAGTAACAAACATGTAAAAAACAGCTGATTTCAGCTGTTGATTGTTCAACTGAAAACAATGGACCCAATTTCGTTTAACTCCCCGTTTCTAATAGAAAACATTCATATTAAATGAATTTATAATAAAATATTTCTCTTACGCATTTGCGATTAGACAATCTATAATTTTATTGTTTATATATGTTAAAACCCTATAGTCTATCTAAAGATCATTCGGTCGTCGTCATCTGTGTCCCAGACCATTCTCATACTTAAAGTACTTTCTAATCTACATAAAATAATCGTACATACTGTGTTTTTTGCATTACAATTTTAATTTTAAAAAATACCAAAATTTGCGGGAAGTTAAGAGATTTTGACCAAAAAAATGTTAAAGAGCTTTAAAATTTTGGAAAATAAATGACTAAAACAACTTTAGTTTTTCATCACTTAGCTAAATATGGATCTCGGCAAGCGATGACAAAAATATTTATTTCAACCGTATTTTTAATTCAATTATTAGCCATTACGTTTAAATATTCTCTCTCTCCCTCTCTCTTTATATATTATTGCAGCATCTAGGATCAGACAACAAACTAGAGTCCTATAATCTAAGTAAGTACAGTCATGTTGCTCTGCAGAAGCTCAAAATGAACTCTTTTACGTCGCTTCGACGTCATAGATTCTACATATTATAGTGTAATCTCGGTGAAGAGGTATTCTGATTGTCTCATCATCGTTATCTCGATTGTGCAGCTGAGAGAGTAAGGCACGTGTATGTTTCATCTTTCTAGGACAAGTTCGATCTTATATTGAAAAAACTATAGAATTTTAATGAATATAAAACATTTTCTAGAAAGATGAGATGACATTCAGAATAGCTTTTCACATCGAATTACACTATATATGTAGAATCTATGATGTTGAAGCGACGTAAAGAGTGCAGTTTTAAGCTTCTTAAGAGCAACATGACTACTTATTTAGATTCCAGTACTCAAGTTTGTCATCATATTCTAGACGCTGAAATAAGGGGAAAGGTGAACTGGAGCTAAACTTAACATTCACACTGAATCACTCGTTCCCACCTAGCTTCGTTATGTGTAGAAAACTCGATTACTAAACCGCGTGCTTAGAAATCGTGTCTATCACGTTGTAGTCATACTTTCTCACAATAGCTACTTTACACATGTTAGAAATTTGAACGCACGATGAAGTTCCGATTGTATCTTCTCTACTCTTCCAAAATCGGGATGAACTTCATATGAGGCTTATGTTTTGTCTAGGCCTCTATTTCAATCCATTAGCGTAGGAACCAAACGTTTTTGCACAAAATCTCCATTTAACAATGAACTAAAAAAAATAAAAAAAAAAGTTTTTCATTCGCTTTGTTCCAATTTTTACATGAGACGTAATATTGTATTTTTAATAATTGAAAAAGAAAAGCATTTGGTATTTTGTTTTGAATTATTAAAATTTATAAAAATAATTATTATAAAAATTACATTTTTTAAAGTAATAGAACAGAAATTAACAGTAATTACATACTTGAACAGAAATAAATATTTAAAGTTCGCTCATTTTAAGGCACTCAAAATTCAAATAGTGGAAAATTTTATTCCCTTTTATATTTGTACATGATTAGGCATAACCTGTAGTAAATAATAAATTATTTCTTTAAAATGAAGAAATAAGCGGATCCATAAAGCACAAAATGCAACAGTTGTAAAGTAGTTTTAGTTTTGGAAGACACATTGGGTTGACCAAAAACGACAAAATAAATTATAACAGTCTCTATTAACTAGCAAGTAAAAGTACCAACAGAGTACAGAGTGTTACAGTTTAGTTTTAGTAACCCTAATCGATGAACAATTGATGTTAACTAATGGTGTTATTATAGTCCCTCATGTGGAACTAACATGGAGATAACTCTCTTCCTTGAGTCTTCCTTGAGTATAAAACACGTTAATGTAGCAATTTTCCGTGACTTCGTTGCCTTAAGAACGGTTTACTACCGTTCCGAGTTGAATACTGTGTTTGCTGTCTTGTTTATTGCAGAATTTTGAGGCAGGTATTTAATGAGATAAACTTCCACCCTCACGTAAATATTCGGTACTTAATTCTGGACAAAAATTGGTACTCGCCAGAATTTCAACATAGTCTCCACAACTGTTTCGTTTATTTCACTTGGGGTTTAAAATATATTTCTAGATCCCTTGATAAGAATGCAATACCCCGCAATATAACCGGGAAGTCATATCCAGTCCCTTTATGCAACAGTATCCACAGCATTCATGAGATAATTGATTGTCAATGGATGATATCCCAGTCTCCAGGACCAATCCGAATAACTGAATTGCTAGTATGGAGTATAATGTTTGAGCAATCGTTGGTAAAAGTTGAGCCCATTCTTGGGCAAAGTGTTCTAACATGGCTTGTTTTCAAAAATTTAAAATAAATCATGGAGCTGCATTTATCATTTCAATGTAAAAATATCCATAATTTTGAAAATATTATTTCCATTGGTCGAATGATTACAGTAAAACTTATACTAAAGATATTATTTGACAAGTTGAAGCTTAGCAGCTACCGGTTGGCTTTAATAGATAAGGACAAGAAAGGCTTTATGACTTATTAATGGCTATAAGGAAATAATTGCTTAAATTCTTATTCCCACAGATGTTTAGAGTAGTATCAGACATGAATTTTTCCAAAATTCCGCTGGTTTTTATAACTCGTATTGTACACTGTGTAGCAGCAAAGTGTTTTCATTCATTAATGTCTGTCAGATTGTATAAGTTGTGTTTAATATCTTTTGAGTGCATTTTTTCTGTATAATGTAATATAATATTCTCACTGATAAATTGTAATTCCTAGCTTGACTACGTGTTTACTTTCAGTCTAAGAATCGAATTCTCTTACAATCCAAAGCAAATAGTCCATCAATGAAAGTAATTACTCACTTCCGTACTCGCTCACGTTGGATATTTGTCGCAAAAGTGTTTCCCTCTCTGTTTCCCTCTCTGTTTCCCTCTTTATTTATTTATTTAATATATACGGCAATACACCATTTCACATCTGCATCATAAATAGTCTAACTAAGGAGAAGGCTAATACTACACAACTGTACTAAATTAAGCAATAATATAACAAAATTAGTGTTACCTATCAACAGTATCAACAATAAAAAATGTATATAAATATAGTAAGTATAATAACAGTAAACAATACTAACTAGGTAATAACAATGAGAATGGTAATAACAGTAAAAATCAACAATAGCGACAACAAACAAGGTAGTAAAATAACAACTTCGTAACAATAACAATAACCAAGATATAGAAGTAATAATAGTAGTAACGATAATATTTTAATATTATATTTTATAATATATATAATAAATTTTAATAATAAATAAAAGATAACAATGTATTTGTAGCAAGAATAAATTAATTACGAGATAAGAAGACAATAACAGTGTGAGTCTCCCGGGAACCCATCAAGCACATGGTATCACAGAAACAAATGTGGCCCTCCAAAGGCAACACCTAACACCATCGGTCACAACACTTCAAATTCGGGTGTTAATTAGAGTATCTTCTCAAGACAGCTGCATGGAGATCCCTCCTGAAGGTGTGAGGCGATGGATCGAAGAAGTCCACATCAGAACATATTCCGCTGCCAGTTCTCAACATCTTTGATATTGCGCTGTGGTACGAGTAGTTGCTGTGGTGGTGACGTTTAGCAAACAGCTGAATACTGCGACAGTTGCGACGAGGTAGATGTAGATCTATCATTTTGAAGAATTGCTGGACATTCGATCATTCCGTTTCAAGATATTTTTACAGGGAAACCGAATCAATGATGGCTCTACTAGCTGATAGAAGTGGGAGATGGAACAAGTTACCTCCAGGTCAACCTCTAAGTACTGGTACCCACGATGGTTTCTAAGGACTCGCCTTTGGACCGATTCAAGTGAAGATATGTGGACTGACCTGGTAGGGAGACCATACCACACTAGAGTACTCAAGGACTGGTTCTAACACGAGCAGTATATAGGGCTCTGGCTGTAGCTGCAGAAAATCCCTGACGGCAAGTTCGGTTGATGAAGCCGAAGATGGTGGTTGCCTTTTTGACAATGCCCTGGATGTGCTCCCCAAAGTCCAGTGTAGAGTGTGAGGAGGACTCCAAGGTCACGAATGGTCAAGGCTCTCTGAAGCGTGACACCGAGTGAGGACATAATTGAATTGCACAAGACATGCGGTTTTTTATTATCTTACTGAGATTCGTAAACATCATCACTTCTTTAATCCGCTATTTAACAAAATGTATCATTACGGAACCTAAAATCGCAAAATCAAAATTAATTATAGAATTAACATACACTAAAAACAACAACAGATACAACAAACCAACTCATGGACATATGAAAACCCATGTTTTTTTATATTTAATTGGCAAGTAACAAAATTGCTCTTAATACAAAGGATTAATATGTCTTCTGCTAACTGTTGTAATTGATTCTAAAATATATGGCTTGTTAGTCGCTTGTAATCTTCAGTGTTACAAAATTCATTACTCAGGTTTATACACAATTATCTTTATTTTATGCTTAGTAACGTACAATAAAAGAAAGAAAAAGATTAAAGTCATAACAAATAATCGCAAGTCGCAAATTCGTAAGTTCGTAAAAGTCATAAACTTTATAACTGATTTAACACGTAATGTAAAATGTTTAAGTAGTTTGGGTGATTAATATGTAATAACTAACTGACTTATGTCAGTCAGTAATTTCAACAAATTTTTTTAAGTTACTATCAAATCTAGAAGTTTCCTCTACTAAAAATTTGTTAAAAATGACATTGCATGTTTCAAACTGTTACGTCTAATGTTTTTTGAGAAACTAGTTAAATTTTCAAAATCACTGTTGGAAAGCATTGTACTAGCTAAGCCAACCCTTGCAGTTATATAGGGATAAAAAAATCTTTCAAATTTTGGGATATATTCAACATTTTGATTACATGAGTTGGAGCTTCCTCGGATTGGATTGTGACGGACCTAGCTGAAAAGTTGTGGCTACATAAAATCTCAAAACTCTTTTTAGAGGCTGAGCACACGTTGGCCAGAAGGAAGTTTTAAGAGATTTGAGATTTCCTCTTTAGGGATTTGATTATATCTTTCCATAGATTACTCATAAGCGTTATGTTATCAAACGTATTATTATTCATGTTTAAAATTCAATAGAAAATTAAAATATGGGTGTACGTAAAATAATAAGCTAACTTCTGTGGCATATAGTACTTATGATTCTAAAACAAAAGGTTTTCTATAAAATTAGGTCGAGAATCGTGTCCGTTGAACTGTTAGCTGCCACTTTTTATTTTTACATAAATATTATTTTCTATAGAACTTCTAAAATTACAGATAGTAAACTTTTCACATAGGATATGACACATAGGAGGAAAGCTCAAAAGATAATTGTGTGATTTGCCTTAATAATACCAAAATGGTGCCCAGTTGAAAATGTTAAAGTCGAATAAAAAAACAAAAACAAGCATTGCTATAAAATGTGTACAAGCTACGAGTTATTTAGAAATTTGTATAACAGTTTACACGGTACTTTTTTCAAAGATTTGTGATACCCTTATGGGAACACTCTGTATATAGTTAACTCACTTGGGGAGAATCGTTAAAACTTGTAACTTGCTAACACTGGCAGAATGAAGTTTTAATGACGAAGATAACACTTAATGGAGACAAAAATAAAAAGGACTCCTGAGAGCTATAAGATATAATCGTTCTTGAGGAAACTCTCGCTAAATCTGCCTTTCCCTCCATGTTCTACCCTCCTAGCTACACCACCTTCTATTGCCAACGCCCCCCTGAGGGTACAACTGGACTTTGAAGGAACATTGTTTTCTTCAACAGACCAAATTTGAACGCTTTAATTTTAACATAAAATTCATAGAAAAATAAATATACAGCTTTGCTAAATTATGCTTTCGCCGACCTTTCTAAATCAAAGTATGCCCATCATCAGGTGGTGAATCAAATGGTTTCGTGTTAAAAAAATATTGGATAATCGTGAATCTTCTTTATATTAAATAATAGAAAATAATAATTACAAGATTCCTTCTAAATAGATATCCTCACGCCGTTCATGGCCTAAGAAAGACGGCAAACTGCCTTATGTTATTTCCTTATCCATCCCACAGGATCTTGGCGCACGGATTACACCAATATACATCTACAAACCCCTCTGAAAATGTTTTTCACTAAAACTGCTATTTCACACTCTAGGCATACCTAAAACATGGATATAATGCCCTGAAAACACCGATATACCCTTACATTTAACCGCTGCTCCTAAAATAGTATGTTTCGTATATTATTTGCTATGAAGATCAATTTTTTTAATCGCCCCTTTACCATTTTCAGATCGATGAATTTTTTTACCTGTGGCCAAAACAAAAGGGACCCATTTAACTGTAAAGCGAAGGTCCAGCAGTAAAGAAATATTAAACAATTCAGATTTCTTTAATTATATGCGAAACAAAAAAATATGAGCCTAACCAAAGCGGTTTTAATATTATATTGCAGTAAATCCTCGACAGAATGTGCCTAATATGAGTAATGCAAAATGATAACGTAAAGGTATGAAAAACATGAATGGTATTTCATGCTATATAAGACATTTTGAGAATTTGCAAAAGAATTTGTAATGCCTTAGTTACTCATATTCAATATACTGTATAGTGTGAAGAGTTTGTATTATCAGAATATTACGATTTATTAAATGTTTATGTGTTTATTTCAAGAACAAAAAACATTCTGCTTATGGAAACAGCGGGAGTTTGTCGGAAGAAAGCTACAGTGACCGTAGATGAAAAGTTATATAGAATGAAATAGTGTTTTATTGCAATATACGTTCTGTTAAAAATTTAATTTGTTTATCCGGCTGATATACAGAAGGGTCAATGGAATGTTTATGGTTATTCTTACTTTATCTCATGAACTGAGTAATAATGAACATGGTTTAAAATAAAAATATAAATTTGTGGAACCCACCTTCTTGTATAAGTGACAGCAACACTAATTAGAAGGTAACAACTTCATAGCAGAAGGTTTGTCTTTACTCGTTGCTTGATAACCTGTCATATACATGCCGTATACCGTGGTTAAAAACAAGTTCCTTTCCAAGCATCTTGTTGCTTTATTATCCCATGACATACACTTGGACTCCACTCTGGGTATAATGACAACACTCTGTGTTTTCTGGAAAAAAAGTGTTTGACAAAGTACATGTTAACTTTATAAAGATGTAATCAGATTGGCATAGATTATTAAATAAGAAAAAAATTATATTATTATATAAATATTTAGTAAATTTTTATATATGGTTTTTATTAAACATGGAACCATTATAAAAAACGTGCCAATTCATTATTAATCCAAAATATTTTTGTCAACGTAAAGTTGATATTTTTTTAACCAAAACTTAGCGTCTTTTAAATCACTCTTTATTGCCAATTATTAGTCCTATATACAATAGGTTTACATTTTTGCAACTAACTAATTGATATGGTATAAAAAATATTCACTTTAAAACAAGAATTCCTAAGAATGGATCATCTCTGCTAGCAATGTATGAATATAAATGAATAGATTGTTTCAGATACGATCGCCCCCCCCCCCCCCCCCCCCCCCCCCCCCCGTACTTTCGGGCGTGGTGTTGATATTGACTTTTTCCTGTCTCCCACATTCTCTGGTCTGTAACAGCTTGTTTGGCGTAGTAGCGCCTTATCTATTGTGCAGTGGTATGGTTTTTTCTTTCATCTCACTGCTATGAACGGTTTGGATTTTTTTATATACAACAATATTCACTATCTTTGATTTTATCGCCAAATATTGACTTTATTAACTAATTTTCTTTCTTTGACACTTGGGAAGAGAGTATAGATCCCAACGAGAAAAATGGTTCTATTCTTGTAATATGTAGATGAGAGCAAATGTCCAAAAATCATCGTTTCATTTTCCAATAAATAGATGTTGCCCAAACACTTATTTTGATATATTTTTTACAACTATTGAAACTAAACACTTTTAAAGTTAATAATGTTTATCTTAAAATAAATCTTAAATAATACAAAATGAATAAGGAAACAAATAATTTAATAATTAACAGAAAACCTGAATTTTTGTTATAACGGTCGGCTACGAAGCAAAGTGATGTCAGGGAAAAGTACAAACTAAAAATTATAAGTATTTAATTAAAAAAGAAAATTAATTAAAGAAAACGTTTGGGATTATTTTTGGATAATTAAATTGCTGGGATATAATTTATCTATTATTATTGGGACATTTAAAACACTGTATTTAAGAATACCAACCTAATTTAATTATCCCAGGGGACTATTAATATCCGAGTAATACTTGGATGTCATTGTCAACATTGAGATTTTATGTAATGACATTGTTACATACACTGTAAGGTAATGGTATTGGAGATTGAGGTATAAATACAGGTACTATCAATTATACAAAGAATGCCATCATTGTAACATTGGGGTTTGGCTGTAAAAGGTCATTGTTCTACAAGTGTTATTTAATGTCACTTGAAATAATTAGTAACAAGTATAATATTAAATAAAATCAAGTGAAATAGTCCTCAATTTTCCCGAACTTAACAGCTTTCCCATATCTCTAGACCTAGAGTAATATTATTATTAGCTGCCGTCTAACTTTTAAATTTCCC
>NW_025777343.1:0-76767 GCF_021130785.1 Homalodisca vitripennis | reverse complement strand
ATTAGCACCCGTGTAAATTAAACTGTTGTTAGTGAATAGTGCGTCCAATTCGGAACTCAAACTCTGACCCTTTACGTGGTATAGCCGAGTCGGTAAACGCATACTACCAAGAAAATATGTAATATTTCTTTAGCGTGTGCCTAATAAATGAGAAGGTGCAGAGGTATTACAGTACTTACCCGAAAAGAATATTATAACATTATTTAAATGGAACATTTTTAATTTATAAAAAGCTAATAATGGAATTTAATAAGAAAGTGAGTTTATAAACCCTCTACAGGAGAGAGTTCTGTGTACGACTTAGTAACTAAATTAATAAAGGGAACAGTTGAAGAATATTTTTCTTTTTAAAAAGTACCCTTTAAGTTTTTTTCTAATACTTGATTTATACAATTTTAACATGATTTAATCCTGCACTAATATCATTATTCAGCTAGCATACACTAATGTAACTTAACTTTCAATATTTATTCCATAAAAGCATGTCCAATATATGGCTGTTAGACATAAGATGATGCTTCCCTTATAAAAATTTTTGATTTTATATCAATTACGTAAAACAGGTCAGATTCCACTCTGTGGTAATCCATAAATATATCAAATTACAAAACGATTCTCCCTGTGTTATTTCAGTAAAGACCTGATTATAAACAGCCTAAAACAATAGTTTTGTAGTTTTGGAAGGGATTTTTGGTAACCTTAACAAAACCTAGACACATAACTCAACCGAATAACAACACTCATTTGAATGTAGTTTGCTTAGTAATAGTTTTGTAACAACATTTATTTGTTCCGGTGTTCTGTCCACTAAAACTAGGATGTTTAAACTGCTTTGTTAGTGAGAGATCGAAGAGCAATACTGCGATTCCTGAAAGAATAATAAAAGTAACTCATCTGTAAGTTCTAGTCCTGGTCCTGGCCATAATGTGTCCTGGTGGAGTTTCCCGGACGTGCTTTAATTTTAAAAAAATTTTTATTATACACTGAGCTATAGAAAAATTACTGAACGAAACCTGTATCTTGTTGTTTTCTATGGATATGCATAATTTTTATATATTGTACTGTTGAGTATGTTTCAGCTGTTTTCCTTATTTTCTTTTAATCTTGACTTGTGCAGCCACGTCTTTTCTTAAGTAATTTCTAGTACTAAAATGCAAATAAATTTCTTTTATGTGATTATATAGTTGTATATTCTATAGTTAAAAATATATCAATACACATATTTATAACATACTTGTTTCTAAATACTACCCAGAGACGCGTTTGACATGGCATTTTAAAATACTGTACTGTCTTATCTACAAAAACCTACATAGGTTTTACAAATTATCTGATCAATTAGTCCATTTCATGCAAGTAAAGGTATACGTAAGTACGTTAAGAAGCCTATTTCTTTAAACACTTCTATTTTTGACCTTTTTAATTAATGTAAGATATTTTCAAAAACCTGATATCCAGAAGTGTCTCACCATAAAATAAACCAAATTTGGTGAGATTAATCCAGCCCCTCGAGTGGATTATTTTCTAAAAAACGTATTTAAATTAACTGGACTCCAGTGACTCATGAGAAGAAGCTTATAATATTAAACTTTAAATAAAAAGCATGATATCATTTTTGAGGTATTAGCAATAAGACCACTGATATTTTAAATACAAGTCAGCTATATCATTTCCTAACTGAATTATAGCGAAGTCTATCATTAGAGAGTTTAAATTATTGTCATGAATTGAAATTAGTCATGAAACCTCACGGAACACTTCTAAGCGACACTTTGTGGAGCCTTGGTGTGCAACTTTGTAATAGACCTGTGAAAGAAACAAAGGAAACGAACTGGTTTAATTAGAGTTGTTTCAATCATACGCATTCTAAAGGTTTACGTCTGAAATCAATTTTCCAATTATTAAACTGTAGTTTTTATTGCTTTCTAGCCTCTTTAAGATCTTGAGTTATATTTTGAGACGTTATCACACATAATAATATACACCTTATGGAAAAAAAAATATTATGACACTGATTGTAAAATTTGAGATAATATCATAGTAGCTAAATAACACCTATCACGTAGAAATAACATTAATTCATGTTTTACTTAACAAGATTATAACGTGCATATTCCATACGTGTTGTTAATTTAACAACAAGAACTTAGCCATTTCCGAAATAAGTTGAAGATGAAGAATCATACCACATTCTTTAGGACGTAATAGAGACTTGAATCATAATTAAAAGATTTTTCACACTACCTTGGTTTTGGTGTAAAATCTCTCACTGGTAGATTAAAAAATACCGGAGTTAAAATATTTAAACGAATATCAAAGAGATAAAAAATTTAGGCGGCACTAAATGTAATCTAGCAATTTAAAGCAATGTTTTTGAAGTAAAAATAAAAAAAGAAACTTTAGAAAGAAATATATTATGAACTAATAATAAAAGAATTATTCACAAAAGTATGAACCTTTGTGAATACTGTGGTAAAATGAATATGTGGACTAAAGCAATCTTTATTAGGTACTTGCTATTAAAAAAGCATCTTTTGTGAGTGAGCATAAAATAAAAGGATAATAAACTGCTTATGAGTGCACAGATTGTAAATTTTCGAGTTTCAAAAACTATTATGTTTGCAAAAATTCTAAGAATGGTACATTTATAACCCCTAGATCGAGAAAAACATGTATTATTGTTATTTTATAATATTGCAATACATTTTCAATGAATACAACTATTAAGTGTTCTTTACTCCCTGGAAACAATGAGTGATAATTTTGCTTACTCTACTAAACGCCAGGTTGGTAGACAATTATACGAGCTTTCAGTACTCAGAATTATACTATATATAAGTTTTTGTTAAAAATTTTGCTCGTTTATTACCCATTTATTGATGTTAATATACTTAAAATCGAAACAAAGCATGTGTTTCGAGACCGAATTTTGAATATTTTGTCATATATCTCAGAAATGGGTACTCTTACTGGTCTTTGATGTATTTTATTCAGCTTTTCAGTTCCAATAGATTTAACTGGACCCAGTAACTTCGATTAACTTAAAAACTATCTTTGCACCATAAAAACATCGGTTTTGCTTTATTTTCGTCCTTTCCTGGAAAATCAAGTGAACTCTTTGGCTAGCCGTAGCTCGCTAACAAAGCGTTTACCAACATATGTTTATATGAAATTTTTCCCATTTTGATGAAAATAAACCACCTGAGGAGTTTATCAGTTTACTCCTGGGACACCCTGTATATGCACTGGACCAGTGCTTTATGCTGTGATAAGGTGTTGATAAAACTGTGAATTGTAACTACGTATTTTGTGTGTCATAAGAGCAGAAGATCTTTTTAAATATCTACAAACAGTATAATATAAATATATATATTATAATATTAAATATATATATATAAATATATAAATAAATATTTATATATATAATAAAAATAACTCACTGTACACGACGGTCCTGGGCCTCTCTCTGAGCCTCATATCGTGTTCCTTGTTCGGTGGTTCTCCGAGGTACTGCGATTAGAATGAATTTTGAATATGATACTGAGCAATTCAGAACATTGAAATACTCCGAAATTTTCATCCGATGTTTCCATGCATACAAGTAATTTAGAAGTGTACTTAGATGTGTGGGATATATTAGCTGGATTGTTTAAATAAAGGTGTTGATATTTTATCATACGGAGTTGACGTTCTTCAGTGATTATGGAACTAATTACAAGAATTCTTTCTATTTCTTTTCTAGTATAGGGAGAACGTTTACTAGTATAGGCAAACAGCCTTAATTAACGTAAAATTTATGAAATATCTTCTCGAAAAATGAAATTAATTATCATCCAAAACTAGCTTAGATCCGTGTCGTAATAAAAGAACTATAATTAAGTAAAAAATATCAAGCAATAGTTTGGTCAGAAATATTTTTTTTTATTAAAAACGTTTAAATCTGACCGTCAGCCAACGTTATGAGAAGTCTAAACTTGCAAATTTTCAGCCATGTATTTGTTACCGTTATTGTAAAACATTCTAGATAATATATTTTTTAAGGGTGACCTTCAAAACTTTTAATTCGTAAATTATTCTTTGAAAAATACATTAGTACTAGTGTTCATATTGTAGTAGAGACATACAATACTAGTACTTATTTGTATGTTTTTACTCTAACCTTTGTCGTTGAACGTTCTCAGCGTGCTCTAGTCTGACATGCAATAAGGGTTTGTATCAGTTAATCAGTACTATACAGTCCTGTAACAACAAAGTGCACTAGTTGTTGATTGGACACTTCTATCATGTTACTTCTCGAACATTGTATTAACTCACTTTTATCTAAATAAGGGCTTCTAATCTGACAGTTCAGAACATTTTCTCTCCTTGACCAAGTTTTATTTAACAAAGTAACTTAGTAGTGGATGTCGTATTAAAAAAAAAGTTTTATAGTAGTACCTTACATTTATTTATAATAAATTCCTGTAAAAATAAAAATTAATCAGTTTCCAAAGCTACATTTATTTTTGTTCTTTTAATTAAAACTTTTTTATTCAAATGAAATTAAAAATTTATAGCTTAGACATCACTTACGGCTGTAGAGTTTGGATTGAATTTTTAAAACTTTATCGTAAAATTACTAGCTACTCCGTCATTTCTTGGAAACTGAGGAAAGAACCTTGCAGAGTAATTAATAAACGGTTTTGTAACTTGGAAAGCTGATATGGCATTACTCTGATGAGGATAAGAAAAGTAGTTTTTTGGAATGTCACTTTTAGCCAGGTTTTCACTCGCATACGAAACTATCGCATAAAAATGCTCTAATTATGAACATATTATTATTTCTAATATTGCCTATATTGGTTATGACATTACTTACTAGAATGGAATATAAAACAAATGGTTATGTTAATATCGCAACTAGTAGCAATCTTAACATTCATGACGCTTTGTGAAGAAAATCATTGATGGAGGTATTTTCATTTCTTTTCCAATCAAATGTACACAAACCGGGTTGAGTTTCTTTTTAAGTGAAGTTATCTTTAAATTATGAAATATTTTTAATTCCATATTCTCAGGAATACCTAATTATCCCAAGTACGTTCTGTAAAATAATATTAAGTTTACAACAATAATCAAACTTATAATTTATTATTTTCGTACATGGTGAAAAAGATAGCGACACGTAGAAAATTGCTGATCTTAACACGGTTAAGCTTTTAAAATAAAAAAAACCATTTTACCCTCTTGTATAATTAATAAAGTTCTTAACTTAAAACATAAATCTCCCAATTGACTTTCAAATATTGCTATGTTTCCATGAAGTCAGTGGTAGCGATTTCATTATGTTCCTGCAACCTGTTACGCCCAAAGAGGCTCTTAAACGTTTCGACTAGAAGTTTAGCGTCATCCTCTTTATGAGAGACTTAGTTTGTTAAGTAATTTAGCAATATTGTACGTAGTAATCTGAAATTAAGTAATTCTTAACATAATTAATAACTTATAGAAACTAAATATTTAATAACTACAAGATGTGTTACAATATGAAAAAAATAATTTTTTGTACTAAGACAGGAAACAAAAAGAGGAATATAAATTCAATTTTGAATGTCTGTGAAGTTTAACTCCAGAGCTCTGGTGATGGTTTCAATAACTAATTGGTTAAAGGTTGGGACACACATAACCGCACCGTGCCCGACACGTGAGTCGGCCGAGTATCGGTGCGGGCTCGGCTCGGTTACCGTGAAGCCACACATTTCCGTATGCAGTCCGAGCGCAACAATCTCACTGTTTGTACTAGAGCATGTTTCTTTTGAATTCGAAGTGACAGATACTAAAAAATATTCGGAAGATTAAGTATTGCTTGAGATAATTGTTAATTTCATTGGTGTTATTTTTATTAATCGCTGTGGTAAATGACATATTGCAATGCTACAGTAAAGCTTTGTACAATCAGCTAGTATGTAAAATTTGTAAATATCTTTATCTTGGTTATATTTTTTATCCCTATAATTCTTGTTCATTGTGTTTCATTGCAGTGAATTTTGGTCAAATACACTATAAACAGTATATTTGGTGTTTTTTGTATTAAACCCAAAAGCTACAGTTTGCCATGTTGTAAGCCCGTTTATAATAATTTGTAAAACATAGTAAATATTTGTAAAAATATATACTGGAGAACATACAAAAAACAGATTTTACCAAATGTTTTTCTTTTATAGCTCCGAGGACAAATAATTTATTGCCAGAATTAGTCAAAAATAGTAGAAACATAAATATATTTTCTAAAAAAATTAGAGTATGGTTGATCGGTCAAAATGATATTGAGTATATGTTTAAGATAATAAATTAGTGTATGGTTAGTCTTGTCTGCTAAGTTATAATAATATTTAAATAGACACGTTAGAGCATTATAAAATAATTATTTATAATATAATATATAAAGCTACAATAACTCATTTTTATCATTTTATTCTTGCTCGATTCCGCTATTTTTATTTTGTACCCTTTTTGTATATAGTATCCCCAACACAGCCTCTTATTGGGTACCTAAATTTCCCTTATTTTGTAAATCTATTGGCCTAATTATTAGTTTAAAAAAAGAAAGAAAAATATAAAAGGATGTAGCCTACTTTTTATATTTTATTACTCTAAGTACATAAATTTGAAATAAATTAGTAGAAAACATGTTTTTGTATTTGTTATTTACTGCTATTGTAAATACGTTATGTAATAGTATTATTTATTACTAAGCACTGGCAATAATATTTATTTGTAATATTCAGTTTGTTATTATGGGGAAATAAATTATTTATTATTATTATTTATTTTTAACATGGGTTTTTCTTGCTTGAAAATCTTATTGTAAATAAAATGTTTTTATTTTTACTTTATTAAAGTGAAAAGAATAAAAAAATAAAAATATCATAGAAACATTCTAAATATGACCCATACAAAATACCGGAATAAATTTATCAAGTAACTTCAATACATCAAAGAAAAATATATTTTCGCGCAAATAATTACATGCTTGTTATTTTTTAATTAATGAAAAATGTTTATAGATTTTTTATAATTCGAATTTAGTTGTTTAAAATCACTTAAGGTACAACATGGTTTTCAAATTTGTTATAATAAGAAAATATGCACAATAAGAAAAATATGACTAGTTTACTCTAAGGTAAGAAAATGTAATAATTTTAATAATAAATATGATTTTGTACGCGAACACAGGATGTAGCGTTAGTAGGCTATACTAAATAATTCACTAAAATAGAACGTGTAGACTACTTAAATAGTTTTAAAAAGAAGAACGCAACAGTAAACAACATATGATGCCGCTCGTAGACCGCACCGTGCCCGTCAAAATTCAAACTAAACATATCGGTGACGGTGCGGGCACGGTGCGACCACGACGGTCTGGTGTCGGTGCGGACATGTGTGGACTTGCAGGTTGAAAACTGCGCTGCAATTCTTTCACCGTATGACGGCCAGCATACGGCCGACTGACGTGTCGGGCGCGGTGCGGTTATGTGTGTCCCACCCTTAAATCAACTTACAATTACAGACCATATTTCTACTCAAATCTGTATAATATAGTTATTATTTTATTGAGTGTAAAGAATTAAATGTTATTAAGATATGAATTTTATTCCCAAGTCAACTAGCATTCACTTATTTCAAATCATGTTCAATATTGCACTGTTATTAAACGCCTGAGTGATATCTCTAAGACATATTTAAGTAAATAATTCTCCAAGTAATCTTTACACTATTTATCAGATATGTATGAACGGATTTTATGTATCTTGGTCGATTTGTGGAAATCTTTTGTAAACTGATTCTTTCTGTACACTTATAGTACGGAAAGGATAAAAAAAACAAATCTTAAGTTCTAATTTTTGCTAACAAAATATACGAAATTAATCCTTCAAATAATCTTTACACTTTTTATCAGATATTATATGAAAAAATAGTATATAGCTTCTCGATGTTTTGGAAATGATTGTAAACTGATTCTTTCTGCACACTTAGAGTACCGAAAGGATTTAAAAACATAAATCTCAAGATATTTTTAGTTAACAAAATATACTAAAGGTACTTGCTGATCAAGATAATCTTCCTCATTGTAAAAACCCTGTTAATTGTAAATGCTTATTAACTAAATAGAAACTGTTTCACTGTCCTCTGTACATTTAAACTGCAATTATTTAAATCCTTAGAGGAAGAAAAGTACTATTTGTATAAGTAATAACAATGAATAATTTGAAAAATTAATGATTAATTACATTTCTTTTAATTTTAAAATATTTTATTTTGATTTGTTTTTTAATTATAAACTCCTATTTACGACTGATAAAATGAAAGATATAAATATTTTCATAACCATTTGTAAATGTCAAACCACTACCCTAACACTAATAGTTTAGTCATACTAGCTTAATTAACTTTCTATACTTATTGCATAGTTGACAATGATTACTCTACTGTACTTTAAGGAATTATAAATTTATTTTTACTGCGCAAGTTCCGGCATAGATATTTTTATTGTTTGAATGTGAAAAAGACAAACTATGTTTCATATTCAATTATAGATAAGGTATAGTGCTCAGTATCACTGTAAAAATATTAGAGAAGTTTAAAAAAATAAGCTCTTATATACTCGATTTTGTTCTTAAAGAGGCCTTTGACCATATCTGCACAGGACCTAAAGGCTTTCACCAAATGCATTCTCTCTTTGTTTTAAAAACCACTTCCATTCAGTTATTTTCTTTAAATATTAAAATCAAGTAGTCTGCAATACGGTATCCTATTGAAGTTACATCAACATATAATTAAAATATGAAAATATAATTAATATACAAATACTTCACTACTATATTTATAAACACGCTTGACTCTTTTCATTCATAACTAGCACCCATTCATTCATATTAAAAATATTGTTAGTGAACAGACGTTTGATTCAGAACTCAAACCCCGAAACTTAACACGGTATAGCAGAGTCGGTAAACACATACTACCAAGACAGTATAATATGTCTGGTATTTTCTATATATATATTCTCTTGCATACTCTAGTAATATTTCTTTAACATGTGCCTAATAGATGTAAAAGTACATGTATTACAGTCCTGTCCTGAAAAGAATATTACAAAATTATTGTAATGCGTAAATTTTAAATTTATAAAAGCCATAGTGGAGTCCAGTAAGTAAGTGAGTTATTAAACCCTCGACAGGAGAGAGTTATTGTGTACGATTCAGTAAATAATTTCATAAAAGGTAAAAGGTATAGCATATTTTTCTTTCAAAAACTACCTTTTACTGTTTTTCTAATATTTAATTTAAATATTTTAACATGATTTAATCTAGCACATATATTATTATTCAGCTAGCATACACTAATGTAACTTAACGTTCAATAATTAATCCATAAAAATATGACTATTAGAAGGCTGTTTGATATAAGTAAGAAGATGCTTACTTACTCTTACTCTTACTCCCAGGCCCATTTATATCGGAGGTGATATTTAGCCGCACCAACAAAGCTCCTCCATCTTGAACGGTCCTCTGCATCTTCCTCTAAAGCGCCCATCTTCTCCATATCAGCCTTCACCTGGTTCCACCATCTCACTTTTGGTCTCCCACGGGGCCGTCTTCCTTCTGGGTTACCATACATTACTCTCTTCAGTTTGCATTCCTCTTCTCTTCTCAAAACATGGCCTGCCCAACGGAGTCTTCTGCACTTTATTTCTCCTATTACATCCGTACCATTGTAGAGCTCCCTGATTTCTCAATTATGTTTTCTTCTCCATACCCCTTGTTCATATGATGGCCCATAAATCTTACGTAGAATTCTATTCTCGAAAACTAGAAGCTTTTTATCATCCTTCTTATTTAGCCTCCACGTTTCGGATCCGTACAAAAGCACTGGACATATAATTGTTTTGTATATTCTAGTTTTAGTTTTGTGAGAGAGAGATTTGGTTGAAAGTATCCTATTGCATGCACATACACATCTATTTGCTGAGTTGATCCTATTTTGTATCTCTGGTTTCATTTGTGTTTTTATTTGATATTGTGACCCCAAGGTACTTAAAGTTATCCACTTATTCGAAAACATGCCCATCAATTTGTAGGGGTCCTCCTCTTTGATTTTGATTCCTTCTAAAGTGCATATATTTAGTTTTTGTATCATTCGTCTTATCCCCACTTTCTCTGCCTCACTCATAAATAGTCTAGTTAGTGACCTCAAATCATCTACATTTTCTGCAAATATGACAACGTCATCTGCAAAAGCTAGGATGTTTAGTTTAGCTCCAACTTCCACCCCTAAATCCCTCTCTGCTACACTCTGAAGTGCTTCTTCTATGACAATATTAAATAAGATTGGAGAAAGACCATCTCCTTGCCTGACTCCTGAGTTTATCCCAAAAGTTACACAGTCCCGACCATTAATTCTTACTGAGCCTCTTGACTCTGTGACACTTATCTTAACTAAGTTTATAAATTTTCTCGGGATGCCAAATTTATCTAATTGTGTCCACAACTCCTTTCTGATTATGCTATCATATGCTTTTTGGAAGTCAATAAATATGGCAAAAAATTCTTTATTATTAAAAGAAGATGCTTCTCTTATATAAATTTTGATTTTATAACAATTACGTAAATCAGGTGCAAATCCACTCTGTGGTAATCCATAAATATATCAAATTACAAAACGATTCTCCCTGTATTCTTTGGGTACAAAGCGGATTATAAACAGCTTAAAACATAAGTTTTGCAGTTTTAAAAGAAGGTTTTGACAACCTCAATAAACCTAGACACAAAACTAGACCAAATAACAACAGTACACTTATCTGTTCCGGTGTTCTGTCACTAAAACTAGGATGTATAAACTGCTTTGTTAGTGAGATATCGAGGAGCAGATGCTGTGATTTATAAAAGAATAATAAAAGTAACTCATCTGTAAGTTCAGGTCCTGGTCCTGGCCATAATGTGTCCTGGTGGAGTTTCACGGACGTGCTTGAAATAGAAAAGTTTTTATTATAAACTTAGCTATAGAAAAATTACTGAACGAAACCTGTTTCTATGGATATACATAATTTGTATATATTTTACTGTTGGGTATGTTTCAGCTGTCTTCCTTATTTTCTTTATAGTATATTTTTTGTTTGTTTTTATTTTAAATAATAAATATAACTCACTGTACACGACGGTCCTGGGCCTCTCTCTGAGCCTCACATCGTGTCCCTTGTTCGGTGGTTCTCCGAGGTGGTGCGATTAGAATCACTTTTGAATATAATACTGAGAAATTCAGAACATTGAAATACCCCGAAATTTTCTCCCGATGTTTCCATGGATACAAGTAATTTAGATGTGTGAGACATATTACATGGATTGTTTTAATAAAAGTGTCCATCTTTTATCATATATGCAAGTGAAGTTCTTCAGTAATTATGGAACTAACTACATGAATTCTTTCTATTTCTTTTCTAGTATAGGGAGAACGTTTACGAGTATAAGCCTTAAGTTTCGTAAAATGTATGAAACATTTCCTCCAAAAAAATTATGGTTGCCTGTAAAGTCGGTTTTACGGGCGAAGATTTTACGTGACAACGTCTTTTTCTCGGTAGAATATTATTATTGATATGAATATTATTAAATTGCACAATAGGAACAAGGAATTGAATGAAAATAAGAATTGCACAAATTTTAACTATAGAAACATATTTTGTTTACTAAAACATTGTACATATTTTGAAATTAATTAAAATTTGTTATTGTAAATGGTAAAGTTGAATAAAACATTTACTAAAATTGGAATTTGAACACAGCTAAATTGCTAAACACAGTTAAATTCTAACTCCGCGCGTGGTGATTGGTCGGTTTAGTTCGTTTGTTTGGTCGCACTGTTATGACAGGTTAGAGGTTATAATTTGTTATTTTTAATGTTTGACTAGCAATACGCGCTGTTTCTTCTCAATCGACTGAATTACGATTGATTGCAGAGTGATTTAAACTAATAATTTACTTAACACTATCAACATTTGTCAATAGTATGACATAACCTATAAACTCAGTTTCTCAACTTTTGTGTCAATCTAACAATTAATCAATCAATCATAGTTTACGATAATGAAATATCAGTGTACAATTATTTACCTTTATTGTTGTAGTTGTTGTAAATGACGAATCTAAGCACTCAACATTTTCACGAATAAACATAGTTATCTGCTTTATCCCGTGCGGATGACCCACAGTTATCTGCTTTATCCCGTGCGGATCCCGTGCGGCGGACCCACTGGACGGGCATCGTAACGTTACCGGGCGTTACACTTTTTCATGAGTGACTCCGAGCCGCAACCTAATTTAAGACGTTGTCATGTCAAAATTAAATTAATTATCAGCCAAAACTAGCATTGATCCGGGTAGTAATAAAACAACTAGAATGGAGTAAAAAATATCATGAAATAGATTTATCAGAAATAATTTTTTTTATTAAAAACATTTAAATCTGACCGTCAGCCAACGTTATGGAAAGATTAAATTTGCAACTTTCCACCAAGCATTTGTTACCGTTATTGCAAAACATTCTAGATTATATTATATTTTTTGAAGGGTGATCTTCGAAACTTTTAATTCGTAAATTATTCTTTGAAAAATACACTAGTACTAGTGTACATATCGTAGTATATACAAAACTAATACCTATTTGTATGTTTTACTGTAAGCTTTGTCATTGAACGTTCTCAGCGTTCTCTAGTCTGACATGCAATAAGGGTTTGTATCAGTTAATTAGTACTATACAGTCCCGCAACAACAAAGTGCACTAGTTGATGATTGGACACTTCTATAACGTTACTTCTCGAAAATTTATTAACTCATTTTTATCCAAATAAGGGCTTTTAATGTGACAACTAATTTAGAAAATTTTTACTTGACCAAGTTTTATTTAACAAAATTAATATCTTAGTAGTGGATTCGTATTTAAAAACTTACAAAACAAATGTTTTACAACTACGTAGTACCATACTTTTATCCATAAAAATTTCCTCTAAATATATAAATTAATTAATTTCCATACCTACATTTATATTTTTTCCCTTTTATATCACACTTTTATATTCAAATGAATATGTATTATAATTACAACTTCAAAGATTAATAGCTAAGCCATCACTTACGGCCGTAGAGTTTTAATTGAATTTTTAAAACTTTATCGTTAAATTACTAGCTACTCCGTCATTTCTTGGAAACTGAGGAAAGAACCTTGCAGAGTAAATAAAAAACGGTTTTGTAACTTGGAAAGCTGATATGGCATTACTCTGATGAGGATAAGAAAAGTTGTTTTTTGGAATGTCACTTTTAGCCAGGTTTTCACTCGCATACGAAACTATCGCATAAAAATGCTCTAATTATGAACATATTATTATATCTACTATTGCCTATATTGGTTATGACATTACTTACTAGAATGGAATATAAAACAAATGGTTATGTTAATATCGCAACTAGTAGCAATCTTAACATTCATGACGCTTTGTGAAGAAAATCATTGATGGAGGTATTTTCATTTCATTTCCAAGAGGAAACGCCATAAAATCTGCGAGAAAAATTATAAACCTATCTATATTCTGAACAGTTTTTGATCTTACGGTTTCACGGTGCAGTCCTAAGTCACCTTCAGTGTGACTTTACTTCCTTACAAATTTTATTTAGGGGCTTGTGCTAATCCTCATTCCTCTAAGATTCTTCTGTGAACACTGGGATCTGTGTAGTCCGTACTTAGTCTAGAAGTGGAGGTTCAAAAGCCAGCTTAACTTTATAGAAGGAAATATTCACCTAAATACCGGTTAGGTTTAAAAAAATATTTTTCGCCACCCGCTATGTGTTAGGATGTATCCTTTAAGGTCCTGAATGACTACAAATTAATTATTCCCCTGCCTGTTCCGTTTACTCATCTGGCCTAGCTCTGGTGAGTTCCTATTTTTGTCAGCCTAATGTGAAAAAATCCAAGGCTCGCGGCTATAACTTCTGTGGTTTTCATTGAAATAATCCCCAGCACCATCCATTTCACAACATGAGCATTTTAATTGCCCAGTACCTTGGTCTATATATCACACTAGATGAGTGTATAGAGTTTTGGCATTAGACTTAAAATTCCTCTACTTTTTAAACATTTTAGTACTAGCAACGAAATAATGTATTGGGAATTGACACTCCACTCAAAACTTCAATCGTTATTGCTTGGTAGCTTAAATCTTTAGGAGAGGAGACATCTTATATGAAAGAAATGAGAAATTAACAAAACTATTTTGAGTTATTCTTCACTTTTGTTACGTGTTATATAATAGGCTTCGCTGAGTTTGCATGTCAAAAGTTGAATTCTATAAAGCTCGTTTTATTTTAGATTTATCTTGTGGACAGATAAACAAACAATCATACAGGAAAGAAATTTTAACATTCACGGTGAACAAAAAGAGAAATCATGTGAGCTTACTAAGTGGTAGGCTTCTATGACGCTTAGTCAAATTCCATGTTTGGACAGCACCATCAGAAACCTCATGCACGGTTTTATGGCAGTACTCAAATACAATGTCTGGTAAGCAAACGAGGGTACTACCACAAAGACGTGCAATAGAGTCATATATTGCCAGTAATTTTCAACATTGAGGACAATATATTACAAATTCTTTTCACTCTATGAATAAATGTGGCATTACAATATCACATGATAGTACATAATTTTTTGACATGTTTACTAATTGACCAATCATGTTTACAAATAACTACCAAAAATATTTTCTCTGCCAAATCCGTACGATTTACCTGCACTAATATCAAACACAGTAACGCAGCTATGGTTGGAAGAGCTGATTCTATGTGAGTGTTGAGTTTAGCTCCAGTTTACCTTTCTCTTACGTACAGCAAGTAAAATCAAAGATCTTCCACACAAGCAAATCTTACGTGCAATAAAATATTCTACAGTACACATCTATGGTGAGAAGGATGATTCAGTGAGGCTGTGAATGATGGGTATTAAACCGATGCGGGGGTTTTCTTTTAACTTTTTTCGTTTTCGTCAACATAATATTTTTGGATAGCTTTCGATGAACATGACTCGAGATTTAAGAGGTCTGCAAAAGTGTCAGATTTTAGACGCTGCACTAAGAAGAAGTTGAACTTAAGCTAAACTCAAAATACGTATGGAATCAGCCCTTCCCATATTATCTGCGTTATTGAAGACTCAGTAGCTCCACCGTGCTTTTGGATCGTGTCAGTCAACATCGTAGTGCTTTTAGTTGTGCACCTGATGAGACATGAGTATATAAGGTGCATAATGAAAATAATGACCATTATCTGGAAAATACATTATTTAATCATCCTATTGATAAAAATGGTGAAACTACTTCAAAATAGTCTCATCCCGCATCAATACACCTGCTTAAACAATTCTGCCACACTTAGAAAGCACGCTGGAACTCCTCCACTGGAACGCCTCTTAGTACCCTTATAACTGCAGCTTGCATGTTTCCCACTGAATCCCAGTGCTTTCCCTTCAGCTCTCTCTTCAGTCGGTGGAACAATACAAAATCTCACAGAGCTATGTCAGGGCTGTAAGTAGATTGGGGCACCATAGAGGTCTTGTTCTTAGTAGGTTAGTTGGTAACTACGAATGCCGTGTGGCTGGGGGCATTTTGGTGGTGGAGCTTGAAGATGACTTTAATATCAGGCCGGACGCGGGCGATCTTGCGTTTCAGTCTCAAGTACCTCCAGACAAAGGACTGCGTTGACAGTTTTTCCTTGCGGTACAAACTAAAAATGGACGATTTCTCAAACGTCAATGAAAACTATCAGCATTATTTTCATACGAGACATGTTCATGTGAACTTTTTAGGGTTCGCGAGAGGTTTGTGTGTTATTCTCCAAAACGACTTATTTTATTTCGTCATGAAACTGAAATGTCATTATTATCATATACAAAGAGGAGATTTAATATTAAAATTTAGTATTAGAATCTAATTACGCATTCCTAATATTGCATAATTTAAATTGGCCCGTTATTATCTCTTGTATTGTGAAGGAGAGCTCTGGCGTAGATTTCTGTAACTAATATAATGAATCTTCTAGAACAAACTTAGGTCAAAACTAATTTGGTATTGTTTTTAATTTTTGGAATATATCAATCAAACCAAAAATAATTATCATTTTTATATCTTAAATAAATATTAACGACTAATTTTTAACTCATTACGAATTTTTTTACTCACTAATAACGCTAGAAAGGTTATTGTAAAACACAAATTAATAAATGTTTCTCATAACAATATATACATTTTTTTGATAAAAATACGCGAAAATTTCCAATATCTATTGGTGTCCATTCTGTACGAAATATTGTAAACTGATTCTCCTTGTACTCTTTGGGTACTAAGAGGATTATACATAGCACCAAACACGAATAAGTAGCTTTTACACATAACATAACAATCCAGTGTATTAACTATGTTTAATTTGTAGGTCTGTTAGCACTACATATAAATTATTCTGGTATTATGTACTTTAATAATGGCTAATACTACTAGATTGTAAACTGCTTTGTGTAACGAGAAATAGTGAGTAAATCTATGATTTATATTGAATTAAAGTAACTCATCCATGTGCTGGTCCTGGTCCTCCTTCTGGCCATCACATCGTGTTCCTGGTGCTACTTCCGTGACTAACTGTGAATTGAGCAAAGTTTGAAAAATGCAGCGACATAACACTTTAGAATTATTTAAAAACATTAAATTATAAATGCCATTTTGTTTCCATGGATATAAAATAATATTTTTGGTAAACTGCTGCTTACGTTTCACCTGTCCGTTATATTGCTGACGTCACGACTACTAATAAAACTAAACGCTTTTTGTCTGATTACCACAACATATACATTTTAGGGTCACAAACGGGTGAATAAAACTTTTTTTTAAAGATTTTTCCCCATTTCTGATCTATGTGCTACATTATTTGCGTTTGGATGCAATATCCAGGGACAATGTTCGACATGACTTGTTATACTATTGCTAATTATCCTCCAATAGTTTATATTATAAATGCAAAATCTTTTGATGATTTTTGGAGGTGCAATAATCAATCTAACACTATTGGGCAGATTTTAACTAAACTTAAAAAGACCATTAATTTGATACAAAGAAAACTTATGTGTGTATTTAAGTATTCTCTATAAATTTTTACAAAATTAATATATTATTTAATAACTTAAATATTAATTGAATTTTTAATTTAACAATGTGGTATTTCGCTGCTTACCGCGTGACAGGACGCAGTGTATTCAAGTATTTTTTATTTCAATATATAAATATCATAAGTGGTAGTAAGATGTGGATAGTAATGGCAAGTACAATATATTATTTATTTAGATGGTAGCAATGACATTAAACCAATTTACATATCCTGCTATCTTACAAAATATATGCTATGTTTAGCCTGTATGACGTTTTCCATATAATATTTAATAGGCGAGTGTATCAATAGGTAATAAAGTCGCAATTTAGATCATCCTGTACGACGATTTATCATCATGCGATAGTAATTAATTTCTTATAAATTAATGAAATTAGTGGCTCACAAATAAATATAATACCTCAAACTACATTTGAGACACCGGATAGGTTATTACATAATTAGTAAGTAAGCTTCTTAGGTAACAAAGGCGCATTGTGAGAGAATCCTATTTAATCCTATCATCATACGATAGTAATCAATTCCTTACGAAGCCTTAAGAGAATCGAAGCTCACAAATGAGTATAATATCTAAAAATCATGATTTAAAACAATTTCGATAATTTTTTAGCCTACATGTTGTGGTTCTGTAAGATAACTAATATAATTATTAATAAAGTAGAGTGCAATTTATAAAATAATTATATGATTAAACGAATCAGTTAGAGAATGTTGTTTTCCTTCAGATATTTATACAAGAAATAAAAGAGTAAGACATTTTATCATGCAGACGCGAGATGCCTGCACATACACTATATGGATAATAGAACAGAATATATAGTGGAATTATAAATATACTAGCATTTATTGGTACATCTATGAGCCCAATCAGCAATACAATATATGTATTGTCTAAAATAGTGGCATGATGTAATTATTGTTAAGTATTCATTAGTAGTAGTAATAAAGTAAAACCCGAGGTATTAAAATTTATGTAAATTTAGAAAATTAAGGTTATTTTAAAGCATAAACAAACCTTTGTCTTTGCTGGACAAAATATTCAATTTTGGTATATATTCATTTGGGCTTTTAATTTCTAATCAAACGTTAATAAGACAAAAGCTTTGCATGTAACTACGTTATAAACAGCTATTGTATACGATATATTTTAAATCGGAAATCGAGAAGAGGAATTTTCAGACATATACTCGTACTTTTCTCCAAAGAATGTTTATTTGAGTGTTAAACCACAAAGGATAATTCATTAAAATGTACTATTAATAAAAATGAATGTAATTACATTTTATATCAACGAAACCATCTATTTATAAATTAATTACGGTTCCAGTTTTCTTGTAAATGATATTGTAAATCTTACAACGCATAATGTCCAAAATTTCAAACGTATATCATTTTCTAGCTTATGGATTTAATACGTCAAATAAATGTAAGAGACCACAGAGTATGGCCTTGATCTGTGAAACCCCCTTGAACACATCCTTCGTTGAAAACATTATAATCCTGAAGGATTTGTCAAAGGAAAATCGTTGAAGTATAAGTTCTGTAATCATGTGTAACACACCATATACCTGAATCAGCATGGTAATTTTACTACTCATTTATAACGTAATGTTAGAGAAGGCACATCCTACTGATATGGGTAAACAATCCAACTAGTCATAAACTAAATATTATTATGCACAAACGTGCAAGATTATGACAACCATCTAAAGGCAGTAACCGGGTCGGTTCGGAGCATATTGCCAGACAGGATATCCTTAGGATGCAAGCCAATCCGTCCCAGTATTTAACCACAAAACAAAAACCTTAAACATTAGTCTTGGTCTTATCCCGTAGATATAGTGCAACTGCACTAGCTTCAGATGAAGACCAAAAGACCCTCCGATCGGAAGCCTGCACTATATTAGTAACTATATTCCCCTGGCAACAAACTTTTCCAGTCGTGGTCCTAATTCTGTCACCTGTCAAGAACAAATTAGAACAACTTGGCATCAACTCGCTGATAGAGCTTCCTTGACAAAAAAAGGACCGATGGCCTACCATTATGCCCTCTTCAAAATTTGACCAGGGCATCCAGGGCCGGGTTAACAGAAATACAATTCTATCTAACCAGTTTACTGCTCCCTTTAAGGTTGCATTAGTCAATTCCGTGACTGTGATTTTAAATTTACTAGTCACGAGAATTATCACGTCATCTCATCTGCATACGTCTATTGAAAAAGACCTCTACTGTTACAGACCTAAACAGGTCGTCCATAACCAGAAGAAAGGACGCCATCCTATGGAGAGCCTTAAGTGGTACTTCCACTGATCCTTTCACCCCAAATAGTGGGTTTTAACTTTTCTAAATTATTAGTAGGAATTTATTGTCCAAAAATTCCTGTAATGTTGAATATTAAATGTACATGAAAATTTTATTTATTTCATTCTGGAAAGAGAGATTCCGGAAAAAAGTGAGAACAATTATTAGAGTAAGGTGTCAATGTATTAGATTCCAGAGAAATGTTTTATCAGTTTCTTGGTAAAAAGGATATTAAATTAATCGATTTTTCCTTTCTTAAAAGTTCTATTGGAATTTTAATCATGATGAGAATTGTTTCCAGTATTAGATAACAAAGAAATCAGAGCAGTTGTTGTGTCTTAATTTTGTAAATCCAATAGTCAAAATCGTCATTTTATTGTCAACTATATTGCTTCAAGGACTTAAAACTAACAAAACAAACGGAATTAAACGTATTTAAAGGTTTAGAACTAATAAACATTTGTTCTGACCATTAATAAGTTCTTTATATCCTGATGTGATAAAAATGTTAGTCTCAGAACTAAAACGAGTAATAGGCGACTTATAATATATCATAAATTAATGAAAAATACAACTCGTTGGAATGTTCAAAAATGTATTGATACTCTTAAGAAATTTACATTATAAAGAAGTTGTGTACTAGAGCCATTCTGCTATTGCTGTACTTTACGAGGGTGTCCTTTTAATTAAGAAGTTCATCAGACGCATTTGAGTAGTATACTATGGCAGTTTCTGGGACAAAGCACCTGAGACCAGTACTGGGACAAACCGTGTGAGACCGAATTTGGGACTGAATTGTTAGAGAGCGGTTCAGCGACTAAGAGTGTGAGAATGGGTGGTCACCACCGCTCATGTCATTGCTGTCCCGTCACCGCCATCGCGCAAACACCGCGCGTGTGTTTATTTACCACAATTGTGAGTATGTATGTGTTTGTGATTTACTGATCAGACCTAAATAGACGATGTTGTTTACATGGTTGTTCTGGAGCAGTTGGTTGTTTTGGTCTAACGGTGTGATTGTGAGCTGTTGAATATTTCGTAAACCACTCCGAAGAGGTATGTAGGATTAGATTCAACGATTTTATGTAATCTCTGAAACTCTTTTCAAGTTGTTCAATGGTCCAGTAACCGCATTGAAGTATCAGTGGTTTCGGAATGAAATGTATTTTCAAGTCCCAAAAATAGACTTTTGCATGTAGCAACAAGTTGTATATGTTGTTCTCAGAGTAAAATCCAACAAGAGCCATATAATACTCTGCGTTTGAATCCAAGTAGATGGGGGTTTCTAGATGAAGAGTCAGTTCAGACTCAGTTCCAGTTAGTTTGAGTAATGGCATGGTTGCAGTTTTTATATACTTATAATTCTATACAAGTTTTAGATGAAGTTACTTCCATCATAGAAGTCTTTAAAACCTCTTTCCATATATTTTTATATCGTTGTTGAATTTTTTCTGCGTGATGTATATCTTGGCTTCTAATTCACTCAATTGAACTTTGACAACCACATCATATGGCTCCACTGCTTTGCTCACTTGACCAATTCTCTGGTGGTTTTTCAGTATGAATCTGCCCCATATCTTTTCACCATTTACGGTACTAGTGGGGACAATCTTGATCGCATTTACTACTATTTCCGATTTTACCAAATGCGATTCCAATAACTTCTTGACTTCGGATCAATCTTGTGAGACTTTTGATACATCACTTGCAAGCTCAATTATTTCGTCAGGAGAAGGGTCTGAATGGGGTTGAGTTGGTATTGATCCAATTTAAATTTCTTCTCCAAATCTGTTGAAAATAAAACCACAGTTTCCATGCATTTTTATTGATTCTTATATTACGAAGAATATGTTCCCAGTCCTCACCAGCTGAATCTCGTCGTAGAACCTCCAGGCACAGATTTCCACAGATAGGAGGATCATCAAACCCCTAAATACGCTCTGAGTTATAAACCAACCCTTTTGGCCCCAAGTACCTGACTACTTCTATTGGAATATTGACATCGCCATATGAATCAAAATATAATTTCTTTTCACCACGTTTCATATAACACGTCCAGTGAGTACCACCAGATGAAAGGTCACTAAGATTTACAATACCACGTTCAATATTTATAGGTTTGTCTGGAAGTAACTGTCGCATGAAAACACCTCTAAACTCATTAATGTTTTATATACCTGCTAATTTTTCTATTTCGCCAAGAGACAGCGGGAAGAAGAAGGGTCTTTTTCAATAATGGTGTCCAACTCCTCATCGACTAAACTCTTTAACCAAGGTATAAATTTTTCTCTCAGTAAAGGAGCCACCTTTCTTCTTATTAATGGAGAGATGAAGCATTTACCTCCAGGAACTGACGAATCCACCATTTCCATAATTTCCTTCAAAACCCTCCTTGTTTATTAGATACGAGTTGGTTGTAACTTAGAAGCAATTTACAATTTGTTTAGAAGCAACCTTTTTTGTTCTTAACAGCTCTAGAAACGGCTTTGTGTTGCTCTCCAGAAAGAAGTATACGATCACTTCCTTGAGACAGCTGTTCATTAGATAATCTGATTACTGTAGGTTTCCGTCTTTTGTACGCTGTACGGAGCTTACGTTTTTGAGCTTCGGATAGCCGAACTGTATAATTATGCTGACTTTCCATTCTATACGCTTTCTTATATACAAAACACTGACATGAAAACAATAATTGCCCCTACTAATGAAAAATATAAATCATTTTTATTTTACCTTTTTTGTTTTTTTTGTTTTTTTTGTTTGTTTGTTTTTTTATTTGTTTTTACAGGAATTTGATTATGTTTCGAGTAATGTCATATGAGAAATGTGCCTCAGATACAACGACAACATATGCTGTGGTGCCGCTGCTCCCCTGTGGAGATGCAATAGCTTTTACAAAATCTAATTCAATCTAAATGTCACTTCGAGATCTGTCTGTTGTTGGTTGATGTAGATGTGTGTCAATTATAACCAAAGGCGAGTTATCAATAAATTCTTTCAGGTTTACTAACACGTTATTATTTCCAAAGTTAATTTTTCGGAACCCTAGGTACTGATCGTACATGATCCTGTATATACCATTAGTAATATCAAAATTCTGCAATTCCTGAGGGTACCTTTTTCCATTAATTTTCACAGACACATTTTTTATGTTGCAGCTGTCAAATCTACTAGGATCTTTTGCCTGAGTGTTTGTACTGTTAGTGTGAAGTGCGATTATAACAAATCTAGGATTGTACACATTTCTGTAAACACTTGTAATATCGAAGCTGAACGATGAACCGATCACCCCTCTTTTGTCGATGCATTGCCATTGAAAGAAGTTGTAGACTAAAGCATCCTTGTCACTCAAATGTTTCAAACCATCAATTAACTGGATTTTGGAAGTGCTGGTATAATCGACTATGGGGAGTCGCAACACAAACGACTCTATCACAATTTTCCCATCGCCAGGATCCGTTGCTGTGGACCCTGCCCCTTTCCAGTGAAACAACGCATCATTATCTTCATTCCTAGTAAATGTGATTTCAAAACCTCCCTTGTACATCGTGTAACATAGGTGGTCAAAGAACCCTAATCCTAAATGCCCAAGTGTACCGAGTGCCTCAAACTTCCCACCTCCTGTAAACGATGATGAGAAACCACTACTTGAGAGTGTTTGTTTTTCAGTGTTACCGTAACTAACAATCCCCTTTATAGTGCTGGTGATGCCGGGGAGTTCTACTGGTTCGATCAATATATTGTGTTTCCTCAGCTCTATTCTTGAAAACAAGAAGGCCGCGAAGTTGTCTACCAGTTTGACGGTAGAGTTAGTTTGATAATCAGATCCATCAGATTTTTGCACATACTTTCCTTGAATGTGGTACATTATGCGTGAATCATAAAATGCGCCTCCATGATCCAGTTTGAATGTTTTATTGTTGTTGGGTGCATTGAAGTTGAGCTCTGAAACTGGCATTACAGTTCTATACTCACTTCTTGCTATACCGCTCGAAAATTCAATATACAGTTTCTCCATCACTGGTTGTACCACTGATCACTGTTCTAATATATCCTCTCTTATGTATAGGGTAAAAAATATTTGCTTTCATTGCTTTATATATCTGATGGGTAGATACATCCTGAAGTTCCTAACCCCATACCGAGTTTACGTTTCAACCACATTCCTCCTGTTGTTGCTAGGCCGACCATACGCTCATTCAAGTCAGCATCATCTGAAGTAACCCTCTCCCAAGCTTTCTTTTTTAATATTTTGTCCGCCTCCCACCTGTCTTCTGTGATTTTATGATTCCTATACCATATATAATGCTTCTTACAAGCTTCATCGAGGGGATTTATTCCCTTATCTCCCCTAACAAGTCTCTTATCAAGCAGGGTGCCGGGTCCACAGTAGTTGTACGAATCAAGATTCCAGTTCTTGGGCGCATGTAACTCGAATGGTAACTTGTTAATGATGTCGTTCAAAAGCCCTTTACCTTCTATAACATGTTCAGGCAAAACAGACAAACATCTGACTAGGTACTTCAACCCTATAGGTGTAGCAATTAGGTCTACCATTTCATCGTGAAGGAAATCAACCACAGACAGTTTTTCATTATGAAAGTTGTTGCTCCCAGCTTCTTCCTAAGCTTGAATGTAGTGTAACCTGTCAAGGAGGTCTTTGAAGTTCTTTATGTACCTATATTCGACCGGATTTTCATTGTAAACCTTTAACCCTGAATCAATTGTTGCCACTTTTCCATTCACCAACTCATCCCAAATAGGTTTTATCATATGTTTCAACTTTAGTCCTTGACTTGATCTGGGACGACTACTTTTGGGATTGTTTCTTTGGAAAAGCGAGTTTGTCCTAACCAATATGTTTTTGTAAGAGTTCCAGTCTTCATCGGTGTACAGATCCTTCTCTACTATATTGTTTTTCGTCAATAATCTCCAAAGACCCTCAGTCCCTTTGTATTTCTTTTGAGAGCTGATTAATATAATATCATCATAATCAAATGTAATCGTTTCGGAACCGATCATCGGCTGCTCTAGATTTTCATCGTACCAAATACCAAACTGCTTGTCGTTGTATTTTGGAAGGTATCGGGCTCCTAGAGAACCAAGTGTTACTACTTTAGAATCCATCAACTGTTTCATCGATTGCTCTTGAGGTTGTACTTCTGGCTCATCATCGTAATCTACATCCTCAAACGTTCGACGATCTGATGCTTGAGGCTGAAGTCTTACCAACTGTTTCATACGGTTTTGACTACGTATCTTTTGTGATTCCAATTCTCTATGTTGTTGTTCTCTAATGGCTCTGGTGATTGGTTCGAACTTTTTCTCATTTTTACGAACAACTTCTAACTCTTTGAAATGGGTCTGAGCAAACTCACTTTGTAATTTCCGGTTAAATTCATCCAACTTTCTAGCTTTAGAAAAAGTGAGCGGTCGATCATGTGTTATTGATATGTTACGATTGGCAGACGTCTCATTAGCATTTGATGATATAGTATTTTTGTTTGAGAAGTTTTTTAATTCATCCTGTTCAGCACGTTTGAACTTTGCAGCCAAGACACTCTGAATTTTTTCAAGTCGCCTTGCTTATTTGCATCTAGTTTATTCGCCATGTTGTATACATATAGTTTATAGATACAGAGTTATTCTTCAAATCTTTCAAGTCACGTTTACACTGAAACGTCAAATCACGTTTAGAGAACGTCAAATTACGTTTATACTAATACGTCATATTACGTCTATACTGGAACGTCAGATTACGTTTATACTAGAACGTCAAATTACGTTTATACTGGAACGTTAAATTACGTTTGCTGTAACGTTGTACAACGTATTATTTAACACTTAGTTTCCTTTTTAAATTGCACATGTATTTCCTTTTTTGTGATTTAGCTGTTGTATTAATAGATATGAATCCATGAGGTGTTTTCCAGCACTCAAAGCAGAGAGCCTCAAATTGGTTGAAAGTCATGTCAGAACATACAAAGTCCTGAAACACTCTCTTTGTATAGTACTTGTTCATTGTAAACAGACACAACAGATTAAAATTGTTTCATATGACCTGCATATCAACCCGACCATAGCTCTGACTCAGGTAGACACAAGAAATCCCTTTATGACGTCCTCTAATGAAATAGTCTTTGATTTTAATTTGCTCTTCTAGGAGGCAGTCATCGAATACCACAAGTGAGTTTAGTTTGCAGTCATCGATAGAAATGAGATCTTGACAGGACGAATAGAAAAACGCTATTTGTCTTCTAAGGTTTTTTTCTAATCTACTGTATTGTTCACGCAGATCTACATATGCAGGTTGTTCTATTGAACGACTAAACATGTATAGATTCTTGAAAAGGACCTCCATCTTTGTTATAAATGAAATTCAATAACAAGTTCGTTTTACTACTCCCAGAAGGTCCTACAATAAGACACCGTAACGGTCTAGGTAAAAATTGGTCTTCGAATTTCTCTCTGCAATACACTTGAATTACCATAGTATTTTCTCTTACATACATTTAAAATTTAACAGTTTTCGCATATTCTATGATGACCCCATGCTAGGGTTCGGATATTGTCTTCGAGTACGAAACGCTTGTCGTCCTTTGATGAAAGTAACACTTTATGGAGTTCTACGCTGTAGAGATTGTGTTCTTGACTCCGAATTGTATTCATCGTTTTTTAGTGCTCGATGTTACTAAACAAACAGTCTTTATAGTTGTTAAAGGTAATTTCATTTTCAACTACAGCTTTTTTCATGCCCTTAGACTTCTTTATGAAATGGTTGTCTTCTATATTGCTCGGATACATCTTGGATCGTAGTCCTACAAACTCTCGCATGATTCGACCATTAAGTTCATCTTTAAATTTACCCAAAACTTTTTTGTTTACGTGGGGAATCCCATATTTTTTGGGGTTGGGGTAGTCACTTGTATCAAATAATCCAATGAAATGTTTCATGTCTTCATAGAAGTTTTTCGTTTTGATGTCATATATCAGGGAATCGGTATCGGTATACACCATTTTTATATTAGATCCATACTTCTCTTTCATTACATTGTAGTGGAAATTATACATCAGTGTCTTTGATATGTCTAGAATACTCATACCTACGTAAATAGGTTTATTTAACAAAAGTTTTTTCTTACTAAAATGTACAGCAACTAGGTTTTCTGTAAAGATGGTTTGACTCTTAAAGTTCGGTTTGCTAACCCATCTTTCCACTAATTTGGATTTAGTACCCAAACGAACGTCCACACGATTTCTCATATTTTCCATAGTTTTTCCAAAATCTGAGTTGTTCATAAGTTTGAAAAAGTCTTTCTCAAAATCATTTTTCGCCTTTGTACGCTCCATGGTATTCAGATTAATGTACGTGTGCAACCAATTGCTTTGACTGAAACTAAGAACTCTATGAACATGTTTTAGTTTCATACCCAGACTCAAATAAAGCTTTAAATTCTTGTAGTGTACGACATACTTTTCTTTGCTGTAGAGAGTTGTCAGAAGCTTTGCCATTTTCGATCCTGGTGGGACTCTATGTTCTGGAGCGAGAGGTAGATCAGAGTGTACGTCGTGTAGTTCTTCAGGATATTCCAAATCAACTTCTAATATGTAGCCTGTAGGTGAATCGTCACTAACTTTCATTACATCGATGTCTGTAATGCTCCACTGAAAGTTTGCATGCGGTAGTTTTACAGACATTGCCCACCCATACAGATTGTTTGCATCCAAGTACATGAGATAATTGTTTGGTTTCGATTTACCGTAGTCTTTCATGTAGGGATTGTTTGCCTTCGCATATCGATGAGAACACTGTGAAATACCACCACGAATACCCTTTTCAACCATGAGTACCATATCGATGTCAGTCAATAGGGACAGTTCGACTTTTGTAATTTTTAGCATTGCGTACCAAGCCAACCCAGGTGCTGTGAAATAGCATACAGGATCTAATTTGTATGTATTGAGACATACATCCCTGAAGTTTTCCATAACATCTGCAAGCAGCAAGACATCGGTTTCGTTATATAGCATTGTATATTCTTTCTTGTTCTGAATGTTAAAGGCGGTCCATACATCGCACGCATGTTTGTAATCTTCATTTGTTATGTGTTGTTTATTCAGTCTATTGTAAAATTCTTCTTGACTAGGTAGTGATGTTTCACTATATTTTTCTCTACTGTCCATGTAGTCGTAAGGGTACACTCCTTTTCGTAGCAATACATTGAGGTCCTTACCACTGTGATATGATGAGATGTGTTTGAATTGAGATCTAGTCAGATTCTTTGCCAACCTATCGAGACTTGTGACATGAACTTGAATGAATCGATGAACCGTAGTTCAATTCCACCTCCCATACTGACCGTAAAGGAAATGTACCGCTCCTCGTTGTTGGGTATAAATGATATGCGATTTTTGAACTTACCACACTTTTTAATGCATAGGTGAGTGTCGTAACCTGCTAAATTATGAATGAAAACAGGAATGAACCTAGGTTTTTTGAAATTGATGTTACACTTGTTGTGAGCTGCTCCTCTAAACAAACCCGTCAAATGGTTATGGTCTCTAACACGATCATCACCAAGATAATTTAGACAGATATGACACGTAGTAGTAGATTCAAATATTTTCCTGTTGCTCTTTTGTCATCAACTGCATGGGGACTATTGCTTCACTCTTGTAAAGTTATATAATCCTTATCGACTCCTCAATCAATGATTTTACAAATACATGTGCAGCGTCGTCTCCAAAGTATTTAATCGGTGGTTTGGAAAAGCCGTCCTCTGACACCCC
This sequence comes from Homalodisca vitripennis, assembly GCF_021130785.1. NCBI lineage: Eukaryota > Metazoa > Arthropoda > Insecta > Hemiptera > Cicadellidae > Homalodisca > Homalodisca vitripennis. The sequence goes on along the minus strand of NW_025777343.1, from coordinate 48,450 downwards.
ATACATACAGAAGGAAATGGCATTATGTTTCTGATATTTAATAGTCAACGACTGATGATTACCATTACAATCCACTTTACACGGTTGACATGTTGAAATAGGTGCTAGACAGCATTCAAAGTCTGCGTAATACACAAAGGGCACTCTCATTGAGCAATTGAAATCTTTAAATCTAATTACAGTTCCTGGCTCTGGTAGTTCCAATTTCACAGCATCGTGTGTGTTACAGTCTTCTCTATGCTTGATGAGTAAATCCTCTCTCGTAAAGTGTTGCAAACACTTATTGCATATCCACATTTTATGTTTATTTCGTGAGATCTGTAAACTAACCAAACGGGACATATCTTTGATAAAACAGTAGTGAGTGTTTGTTTTTTCTCTGATAAACAGTAGATTAACATGTTTTTCCATCTCGTTTTCAGTTATTCTCAGCGGAAATATATCGAACTTGTCATCATAAGCGTAGACATTAACAGGAATTCCACTACGTCTTTCAAACTTTGCTATATCATCAAGTTACAAGGGGCATTTGCAAGTTGCTAGTGCATGAAGCAGCTCTCGTTTGAAAGGTTCGTAATTGCTGATTCATTCTGGATGACCCTTAACTGGATGTAAAGCTGCCAGAATAGACCACATAAAACATTTCTGATCTTCGTTTTTTACATTAATAACAGCCTTTTTGGATTGAATCTGTTTTGGTAGATCCACATCGCTGGATCCGTGAAAAGGAACGTATTGGTTGACTCAGATCTCCAAGTCTTTCATACTTTTTAATGACCATTGAGAACTGTTTGCCTCAAACTCCTCCATCTCAACCAACATCCTAAGTTTTGCTGAGTTATAATAGTCAGACAGAGACGTTGTCGAGTAAAGAATTTCATTTTTTGTTTTAAACTTCATGACTTGAGTCACCTCATCGTTTATTATTTTCTTGAATTCAGCATGATAAACCATGTTTACCTTAAGATTTTTTTCTTTTACAGCTTCCTAAAGTTTTTCAACAACGAGTGGTTTGCATATCTCAAGAAAAATTTTTGGATCTTTGATCCCACGTTTGTTCATAATCACATAAGTTTTCAATCTTCCCGTGAATTCCGACTGGACTTCTGATATTTCATCAAGTGTTGTCTGTGACTACTCTGGAGTACGTACCGGAACCAGATGAGGTGTTGAAGGTGATTCTGTTTCAGACAGAAGCTGTCTTTCTTCCATGGCAGGACTAATCAAATTCTCACTATTCATTGTACTAGTCGGTGTCTCACTAATAATCTTTTTCACACCTGTAGGAGTCTTTTGTGGTTTAGTCGGTTTTCGGATCATCGCTTTAAGAGCTATGTCGATTGTATTGAAATTCGGTACTTGTTTGACTTCCCTTGATCATTTTGGGTATTTCTTTACCAGCATGTTGATGTCTGGAGTGGGTGCCGGCAGTCTTGGTGTCAGTCTCGTAATGGATAATATTTCACTCCTGTATCGAGGACCTTCATGAAGTGCTGACAATCAGATATGGCGTTTCGATTGTTTGTGACGGTTCCAGTTGGATGAATCTATTGGTGTTTCACAAATCCAACACATTTTACTTTTAGGAGCTGGTTTGATTTCCATCTTTTTCAGACGTTCGTTATATGTCATACCATGCTGGTTGCTGGCACATTTCTGAGATTTTTGGTGCCGAGCCATGTTGGAAACCGTTATTTCCTTACTGCATTTTGGACATGGTTTCTTCTGGGGTTTTATTTGAGCACGCACATCGGTCGGACTAAGCACGTTGTATGTTGGACTCTCTGGGAAATGTATTGGTGAATTGTATACAGGAATATATGGTATATGCAGTGACTTATCCGGAACTTCAAATGGTGGTGGACCAAGTATTCCGTACCAGTAAGATTAAACGCCGGGGCGGCAAATCACGAATTTGACGTTACCAACGTATTCTGCTCACCCTCCTGAACAAAAAAAAATATATAGTACTAGGAGGTGCAAATGACAAATAACGATTTTAGGGGGTATATTGATAAGTGGTTAAGTTCCTAATGTTTTAATGTTCAGTTTGTGTGCTGTGTCTGGATAATCTGTTTACTTGAATATTATCTGCGGCCAGGACTGATAGCAGCTTGTAAACGTACCTGTTATCTGAGTTCTCCGGGGCATGGGTCAGTTCTACACAAGATATCGTGTTCAGTAGGTCGGAGTGAGTGAGCGCGTTTACAATTATTAATCAACCATCCACTAGTTCAACCAACCCTAGTGAATTGTGTGTGTCGGAGTGTTTCGTAGGGCACGTAAAGAGTTTACGTTTTAACCGAAACGAAATTATCTCTTTTTTAATTGAACATGGAATTTTAAAAAATAAGTGTATGTGTTCGTCGTGCGGTCGAGTGGTGTTTTTAAACCGGGAGACTTTGTCGTTTCGTTGTGATAGACCACTTTTTTGTTGCTGCTGTTTAGCTACATCCGCCAACACACTAATGGTAAGTGTTCTCTGTTAATATCCATCTATATATTTGAGTTTTTCATGATTTATTTAGTTTTTTTAACTTTACATAATTGCCTTTGCATTACATTTCAATTTATATTTTTGATCAGCCCCTCTAGAATTTTATATTTTACTGATAGGTACTATCTCGAGGGATGTTTTTCTTTTATTGACATCAGTGCGGGGCAGCACCGAAGGTGCTGCCGAAGCCCGCGCTGATGGCCGGAAGCACTCGTAATTAATTTTTTTCTCGAAATTAAGAAAACATTATTAATTTTTATCAAAATTCTGCTCATTTCAGTATTATTTTTCATTTACGTTTGAAAAGATGGCGGCGCAACCGATGATGTCATCACGAGGTTCAATCATTGGCCACAAAAGGTCACGTGACGCTAGACGTGGATGTAGAACATGGAGATATTACTGAAAAGTTATTTAATTTTTCATTTTCTAGAACTTCGTTATTTCTCATTTCTAACCCATCAAACCTTATAATCTTTTGTTCTATATGACGATTCCAATAAGTTTATAACGCAAAACTCGTATTTTTCCGCCCCGGCCGTTAATATGATATTACCAAGTATTCATTTAATTTTCGATGAATCGGGGTGTATCCTTTTTACTGGTGGTTCAAACTTTGGTGCGTCAGCTGTAGATGGGCCAATTATAGTTCTAATTTTGGAATAGAAATCTGGAGTGTCTAACATAGTTAAATCAAAACCAGCAATCGCGTTTTGTTCTTCAGGTCTGAGATTTGAATAGGACTCTGGCAACATAGACAAATCAAAATCAGCAATCACGTTTTGTTCTTCAGGTCTGAGATTTGAGTAGGACTCTGGCAACATAGACATATCAAAATCAGCAATCACGTTCTGGAATTGATTGTCACTCACAGCCTCAGCGTTGTTTTCCAACATAGACATATCAAAATCCAGAGTTTGTCTGTCTAACGTGGACATGCATTTCTTTGTTTTTTTATGGCGGGACATGGAGGAATTCCTGACTTCAGCACCACACCTTGAACATACTTGTTTTATCGAAGGTCTATCATTGAATCCGTTGGAAGAAGCATGAGCTGGTGGATTTGACGCTGACATACAATTCTTTGTTTTTTGGTGGCGGGATAGGTTAGATGCAGTAACCTCTGCTCCACAATTCAGACATTTCTTGACTGATGATCTTCTAAGACCATCCGTAGCATTGAGAAATGCTCTTTGCTTGCTTGCAGTAGAAAACGCCATTACTATAGAGCTGGTTACTCTCTTATTGTATGGGCGATTGGCGATGGAAAAAGATGAGGTATGGATAGATGAGAATAAGAAGAGGAGTAGGAAGAGGGTGGGTGTGTGGGATGAGTGGAAGGAAGGATGAGAGCATTATTAATACATTTAACTCTAAAAGGAAGAGGAGTAGGAAGAGGGTGGGTGAGTGTAATGAGTGGAAGGAAGGATGAGAGCATTATTAATACATTTGACTCTGAACTAGAACATAGTTTTTTGTAACTCTTTTTCATAAAACGATAATATTATTTCCTCACCAGACTGGTCTGCGATTTTGTAGGTAACAGGGCAAGTTTTGTTGACAGCCACAACCTGAAAAATTTCTCTTGTGCAATTTCTGCGGTATTTATTTGCAAATACATCTTTCTTTATAGTAATTCTTACGCGGTCTCCAACCGAAAGTCTGGGTCTGAATACTAGACATCGTCCAGTGTTTGCGTACATGTTTCTTAAAGTTTGTTCATTGCTTGAATTCACTTCTGATGGGCTCATCTTTATAGTGCTATGAAATTTACTTTTATATTGATGTAGAAGCTTCTGTAAATGTGACACCCATCTAAAAGAGTTTTGAATTTCAAAGTCCACTTTCATTTTGTCATTGAGAGTTCTATAGAAACGCTCTGTAATGGCACTTTTTTCCTCATTTTCAGTATAGTATAACTTTATTTGATTTTTGTGTAAAAACTCTCTAAATTCCTTATTAACAAATTCTCGTCCTTTATCCGTGTGAAGAAGGTTGGGAGTTTGCGAACAACCAATTTCGCTCTTCTTAATATTTTACCAAATGATTTAGTAACCTCTTGTGAGCCTTTAGTTTTTAATGGTTCTGACCACGCATATTTTGAAAACGTATCAATTACATTAAGTATGTATCTGAATCCATCATTTTCCTTTGAAAATCTAATCATTACAACAAGGTCTGCAGCCCACAAATCGTTAATACCCAAAGTTAAAATTTTTCTCTTAGGGAATCGCTTAACCACGAGTTTATGAACCTCTAATGCTCGAAGCAGGATTTCTTTCCGACTTTTCTGCTTCATTAATTCCTGATACTATCCACAATACACTTACAGTATACCAAACTAGTAATTTATAAGGTGCGGTGTCTCGCGCGGCGCGGCGGTGACTGGACAGTGACGAGGCGCGTACCGATTGTTTGTATACTTATAGAAACAACACGCGGTGTCTCGCACGGCGCGGTGGTGGTGACGATTCAGCAGTCGCGCGGCGCGGTGATGACGAGGCGCGTGCCGATTGCTTGGCGGTGACGGTTCAGCAGTCGCGCGGCGCGGCGATGACGAGGCGCGTGCCGATTTGCTTACAGTAACAACGCGTGGTGTCTGCGCGGTGGCGGTGACGGGACAGAAATGACATGCGTGGTGATTCGTGCGGCGCGGTGGTGACCACCCATTCTCACACTCTTAGTCGCTGAACCGCTCTCTAACAATTCTGTCCCAGATTCGGTCTCACACGGTTTGTCCCAGAATCAATCTCAGGTGCTTTGTCCCGGAAACGGCCATAGTATACTACTCATTTGTATACGAATTGTTTATTCTAGTTTACCACAACACAGAAGTTAAATTATTATTAGTGATAGCAAGAATACTATTAGAAGATGGAAATTAAATCCAAGTAAGATGTTTTATTACTGCTTCATTTTAATTTGCCTTGTCTTATCTCTTGTACTGTGGATGCGTGCTCTGGGGAATGTTTACGTAACTAACGGACTTAGTTAGGAATTGTAGACTATATCTTTCTTTAAAATTATTTGAAACCGTATTTTTAATTATTATGTTTTAGACATCAAACTTGGTGTAGTTGTGTATTACTAATGTTACTCAGATAACGTACTATAATTTAAACTAAACATAATATTTAACCTAACAAAAAAAGTCCAAAAAGTTGCATGAAGACGTAAGGTAGAACATTATTCTCATAAAATATTACATGTTTGTCATCAACTATGTAAAGCAGTTTAAAACTGGTGTGACGCTCAGAATTTCGAAAGAATTGATTCAACCCAATTATCCCTGCACGCTTAGGGTACAGAGAGGATTAAAACAGCCCAAATACAAATTTAGTTGCTTTGGAAACAGGTAATCGTGTTATATAAACTTTTCATGAGTTTTGTGTTGTATTTAATAGTCACTAAAACTAAAGTGTAAATTGCTTTGGGTATCAAGAGTCATTATTACGAGAAATTGTGATTACTTAATAATAGAAGTAACTCATCCTTGTAAGTCCTGGTCCTCGTCCAGTTTCTGACCCTCACATTGTACTACATGTGGTGATTACCTGACGGGCTGCAAGTTGAACGACGTTGGAAATGCTAAAACATACTCTTAATAACATTTAATGATCAAAAACATTAAAATATTAGACCTTTGTGTTTCTATGGCTATGCAAAAATGTTTCATTGGGAACTGTTAATTATATATCATATAGGTGTCTCATTCTTTTATCTTTTCGCGTCTTTTTATGTCAAGGATACTACTAAAAATAAAGTAATTTCTACTTGTTTGATCTCCCATAAACATACATTATATAGAGAAACCATATAGTCATAAGTTATTCACTATGATATAATTTCATAATTGTATTTTGGAATGGTTACTTTGTCAATATCCCTCTGGGCAGTGGTTAATTTCAGTGGGAACGCAAGGGAACGCTCCCAAAGAGTGCCGGAACGCAAGGGAACGCTTTTAAAACTACGAGTACAAGTTTTAGTTAAAAAAAATTGTAGGTAGGATCAATATTATGCTATGCTTTGTTTGCGAGTGACTCGTAAGCAGATAGTAAGCGCCCGTACAAGCAGTTGTGAGCTGTGCTGTGATGAGTCTTGCACGGAATCCGGCAGGAGGAAGGTGACGGGCGAGTCATCCTAGTTCGCGCATGCGCGGCTGCGCCTCTCAATAACAAAGCAATACCCACCCCACCCCCTTCCTTTCCCCCTCCATTCCTTCACCGCGCCACCGCCCCAGTGATCACAAGTGTGTTGACTAGTTGACTTGACCTTGGTGTGTTTCGCGTTTAAGTTACAAGTTGCATCGCATCCCATCACGCTTAAGTTCGTTTTTGAGGTGCAGGTCGTTGATTGTGTTCGTGTTTATGCTTATTAGTGCTGGTGCAGCTAAATAGTTTCCTAATTGACTATGACTACCAGAAAAATTGTTGATTTCTTTAAACCTAACCCTAAGAAACAAAAAGGTTATGCGAATAATGAGAACTGCAGTTCGGAAGCATTGACTACAACTTCAGTTGTTGATCAAGATAAAAAAGCAATCGGGATCAATGAGGATAATTGCGATTACCATTCCCCTTCGACTTCCTCGTCGGTCAAAATAGTATCAAGGTTGGTGGGTTTGGGATCTGATGCAGACGAAGCTAAGGTTAGTAATGAAAATAATGATTTTGTTAATAGGGGTGAACAGCCAGTTTGTTGGTCTGAAGAACAAATTGTTGAATTTAAAGCTAAAAATCCATGGTTAATTGTGAACAGAGAACTAGGTTGCAACGTTTGCCGTAGTGTGAGTACTCTAGGTGCAGAGAAAACGAAGGGCCTAAAGATTAGGGAAGAGTGGGTTTTAGGAACTGTTACCGCTTATGGAAACAATAAAAAAGACCAGCAATCCTCTCTTAGGAAAAAGATATTTTTACACAGTGGGTCTCGAGCTCATTCTTTAGCTGAAAAAATACTCATTGAAGCTAAGAAAGATACAATGAAAAAAGCTGTTGCTTCTATGCATAAAGAGCAGCAGATTGTAACTGAGCGCATTTTCCGCACGGCTTATAAGCAAGCTAAACTAAATAGGCCATTTTTTGAGTTTGAAACTGAAATTGATCTTCAAATAATGAATGGCTTAGATATGGGGCGAATCCTAGATTCAAATGTTGCTTGCTCCAATATAATTCATCATATTTCTGATGAAATGAAATCAGACTTGATAAATGGCCTAATCAAGTCAGACTCTAAATTTTCCCTGCTTTTGGATGAAGCCACTTCAGTTTCAAACAAAAATGCTTTGGTGGTTAATATCCGAACTGTTCTAAAGGGAATGCAAAACCCTATGACAGTGTTCTTAACACTTTTTGAGCTAAATAACACAACATCAGCTGGTATATTACAAGAACTTTTAAATCAGTTACAAGCATTAGGTCTAAGCTTTGAATTCATGAAAGACCATATGATTGCTCTAACTTGTGGTGGTGCTTCAGTGCTACTAGGCGAGAAATCTGGCCTTGCTATACAGCTTACTGAAACGTTCCCCAACTTGTTCATTTGGCATTGTTTGAACCATCGTTTAGAGCTTGCCGTGCACGATTCCATAGAAGAAGTAGCTGGAATCAATCATTTTAAGATATTCATGGATAAAATTAGAAACATGTTTAGTTGTTCACCGAAAAACAGCAGGGAGTTGGCAGAAGTTGCTAAAGGACTAGAGGAGCAAATGTTGAAAATCGGCCGTGTTTTAGATACTCGTTGGGTAGCCTCCAGCTTAATGGCGGTGAAAGCAGTTTGGACAGATTTTAAAGCTTTGTACAATCATTTCATTGAAGCATCTGAAGACAAACAAAGGGACTCGAAGCAACGTTCAACTTACAAAGGGCTTTGTAGTACATTATCTTCTACAACTTTTGTACACAACCTGGCATTGATGTTCGATGCTCTAGAAGAGTTATCGGATTTGTCCTTACAGCTTCAAAAATCAAGCCTCAACCTTATCCAAGCCCACAGTGATGTAACACTGTTAATCAAAGTGTTTGAAAACCGAGTTGAAAACATGGGTAGACGTTCAGTGGAAGCTAAAATTGCTATTGACGATTTGATGTTTCAAGATGTTAAACTTTGTGTAAGATCCAAGATACCCAGTATTCCAGAAAAACAGTTCTATCGGAGCCTCGCTAACAACTTGACTTCAAGGTTGCTATCATCATCTTCAAATGCGGCTGAACACTACACCAAAATCATGAATGACATCAAAGTGATCCACCCCATGTATTGGCCAAAAGACTTATCCATCACCTACGGAGAATGTGAGATCCAGCGAATCTGCGATAGATTTAAGATTAGCAGCTCTCAGGATATAATTAGAGACTTCAGACACATCAAGCAGGGACTGAAGCCTATGTTAAGTGGAGAGAAACCTACTATTCTAGAGCAACCGCCGTCGTTTAAGAAACTGATTTCCATCATAAATAGTATTGCAGTGTCTAGTGCTGAATGTGAACGTGGGTTTTCTGCAATGAATCTAATTATGTCACCTCTTAGATCTTCACTCTACATTAGCACTGTTTGCGATTTATTGCGGATCAGGCTCCTAGGACCTCCTGTGGCTAGATACAATCCCGAGCGACACGTCAAAACCTGGCTGGCGAAGCGACACCATTCTGCACTTGACACCAAGTCAAAACAACGAGGGCAGAAAACTTACCATGAAGACAGCATTGCATTGTGGGAACTTTTATCTTAAATTTGTTTTTTAAATATCTTTTAGAATTTCAGAACATTAAGTTTTCATTAAAATAACTAGCCTATGCCTAACTTATAGTTGTGTTCTGAACTCAAGTTTCTGAGTTCTTTTTTGTACTTACAGTTAGTTTTGTGTATTGTTGTTTTGTTTCTTTTGTAGTTTTCACTTTAAAATATTAACAAACAACTAAAACTAAGTTTACCAACAGTCTTGGCATTGCCTTACAATATTATACTACAAATCCGTACATATTTATAAGCATAGTTATAAACATAGTTATTATATTATAATAACTAATAAGCAAATAAAATAATCAACCTTAACTTTTAAAACTACACTAAATTTTAAAAAATTAAACCGTGCTACTCCACTCTGTGTGTCATTTATTTTGTGTGTAATTAAACGCTTCCTTTTCCTTTCCAAGAAGTTGGTTTATTTTGAATGTAGCCTATTAATATTGTTTTGTACCCATAAGGTATGCAATTTTTTTGTAAAATATGCAAACTTGTAAAAAAGCTGTTATATTAACAAACATCCATTTACATATTAATATGTATTATTATTACTACTGTAATGTGTATAAATAAAACTGTGAATAAGGCTCAATTTGTTTTTATTTTACCATTCATTAAAAAATTAATATTGGCGAGCTTCATTGATTCAAACAAAATGGTCAATGAAATCAAACCAAATATTTCTGGGAAATTTAAAGTAGGCAACAAGGTGTTAATGGAGTAGAGTAGAGTAGAGAGTAAACTCAATAATTTAAATTCATGTTTTTTTTTCTTACATCCTAATCAAGCACCTTAAAGAAAATAAACAGCATTAAAATATCACTTGGTATTTTATAAAAATGAATGTATTATTATGTCTGGGTGGCCTAAAAACAAAGGTTTACAGTTATAATTTTCAAAAGTTTTCCTGGGTGAGGTTCCCCCTCCTTCCTGGGGTGTATTCCATACCCACCGGTCTGAGCTTCCCGCTTTAAGAGTCCCCACACCTAAAATTTTAGAAATTAAGCACTGCCTCTGGGCATTACCTTTTAGCGTGAAAGATTACTTATGTATTCAGAATGAAAACAAAATATAAGGATTGATAAAGTCAGTCACAGTTATGTTTGAGGTTGAGTGGTAGATGTTCCAAAATTATTGGGGAGCATTTGTAGAGCAGGGAATTATTTATTTTTCTAGAGAATACGTAGAACGAGGTCACTGTTCATCTGGGTTGTATAAATGTGGGGAAAAGCGGGATCGAAGCAAAAATATCTGATAGTAATGGAGCATCCATATAACAAGGCCTCTTTTTTCTACTTAATCTTTAAAGGGGCGGCTGATTTTTTTATCCTTTGAAGCATTGAGAAGCAAAATGCAACCACATTTAAACTTCGGTAGTCTCAAAAAAATTCAAGTCATTCAAGCAGAGCCTCCTTGGAATGTTCATAACATTTAACCAGAATACAAATGATAACAATCACAATGTATTAATTTAAAAAAACATAATTTATTAAGGCATTTTAATTATTGGCAGCTAACTCATTTTAATATTTAGCCTATTTGAACATGCCAAAAATATTGTTGTAAGACATAGTTTAGGAAATCCTTCTCATAAGCACATCCCTTATCATATCGGAAAAAATAGTTTATAAATTACCAAAATTATTACAACAAAACTAATTATTCTAGTGATTTTGTTCATATTATAAGACTCTAAAACTAGGACGTAAACTGCTTTGTGCAAGAGATAGAGGAAACAAAAATATCTAAATGATAAAAGTAACTCTTCCATGCGTTTCCTGATCCTCTCCCTGGTCCTGCTTCTGGCCATTACATCGTGTTCCTAGTGGCACTTCAATGATTTCCTACTAGTTGAAAACTTTTTTAAAATGATACAACATGAAACTTTTAACTTACATATAAACATGTAAACACTTGTATCCTTTTTTTATTCTCCTTAAATAATTTAAAGTATATAGTGTTGTTTTTCAGTGTAGTTTTAAAATATTTGTCTTGTTAAATTATTGATTCTAACAGGAAAGGCAATAAGGAAACTTTCTATTAGTCCTTGGTAAACATCTCTTAAGGGCGTATTCTAATAGGGGAAAAGATTCCTTATGTAATCAGATATAAAAAAGCAGGATACGCTTGATTTATAAACACTTAAAATATTTATGCCATAAGGATATATAATTTATAATTAAAGTAGTAGCATATAGTTTATATAAAATGTCAAGATTCAAGCTGCAGGTTGTAATTTATGCGTTAAAATACTTTAGTTGAGATGAAATTGTTATTTCTCACGATAGCACATGTTATATTGAAGATAAAGATATTTAAAATTAGTCAAAGCGACAAGGTTTATTATTTAAGCTACAATGTAGTCCAGTGAGTCATTGAGTGTGAAACTCTACCTCTTCAATTGTGGTGCAATAAGGCCGTAGACTAAGGCTCTTTGCTAAAGTGATTTTTTGTATCGAATTTAAACAATTTATCAATTTAATTAAATTTTCTACATTTAGATTATGACAATTTCAAAGATATGGCGGTTAGACATAAGTAACAAGTATTGATTTTAACTCTTTTATAACTATTATAAACCCGGCTTATTACCTCTTCCGTAACCAAATTTTTCTGAAAGGACACAGCCTAAAATACAAGTTTATCAACATCTATCTGATTTAATTTTAAAATATAATAATCTTTACGAAACATGTATGGAGTCTAAATTTACATTAAAAAAATATAAAAATCGTGTTTAAATTTTAATCGAGTGGTTGTTGCTGTGATTAATACCACGACTATTAATCACAATACCAACCACTAGGATGTAAACTGCTTTGGGTAGCAGGAGATAGAAAGAGCGGAAAGAATTATTTCTTAATAATAAATAAACTTATCCATGTATGTCCTGTTCCTGGTGACGGTTCTCCGGCTTACTGAGAGTAAACACTTTTGAAGAAAACAAACAAAATTACTATGTAACAAAATTGAAATACCTCTATGTTTTCCCTGTCGTTTCCATGGAAGTCTATAACTGTAATAAACATACCTGTTGAGTATTTTTTACCTGTTTTAATAGATAAATAGGTTTCTGCATGTCTAATAACAGTCAAGGCGTGATATCTGAAAATAGTTGAGAGCTTTAATAAGCCAGGGGATCCTAGAGGTTAACAGGTAATACAGGTCATAGTTTCAGATAATATGGTATGTAGATGTATGAGGAAGATAATACAGAATATATAACGGGGCAACTATAGATTAGCCTTAAATTTCCCCAAATCGTGGCTTTCATAAGAGGGAGCTCTCTGAGTCTGCGAGTTTTAAACATAATAGCTTTAGCTTTATCCACAAGCTGGTCCTTTTAAAATCTTAGAGTTCTTCATAAATAAGATGTTTCCATAGGCTTGTATATCCTATTGACCAGATGCAACATTAGGTGTTTGTGGTAATGCTACCAGAGCTCCAGAGATCAGTTTGACCCAGAAGCTGAAAATTCTAGTTAAGGGAAGCTTTCAGAGGCTAAGATAGTCACAAATGTTCAGAGTGCACAAAGAACATGTCATTCAAAAATAAAAAAAATAAAACTCTCAGCGTGAGATCGTACAGTGTTTAGGATATACCAGTGAAAAGCTGGTGATAAAAATGGAGGTTTCTAGAAACATGGGAACAGAGGATTTAGTTAACTTTCGTAGATACATTGCTATTCAATTGTTATAATCCCTACACGATATTTATATGTTGTCAATTATAAATATTTTATAATCCAATAATCAAGAGTCATTTTCTCTTGCCATACCTCCATTCTTTTCACTGGCTGGAGGTCTAATATTTTGAAATATTTCTAACCACTCCATCTTAGTTATTTTATACGATATCTACTATAAAAATATTGTTAATGTATTGTAAAAGGTTTCATTACTTCATCTTAAAACTGATAAGCAGGTTCTACTAGTTCTAAATATTCCTGTCAAAGTTACTGTAACACACTTAACACAAGACCGCTACTGAGTATCCTCGTGTAGTCAGCTGACTATTATTTGTTTTTGTTGTTGTTTACATTCCAATATTTATTCATTCATTATACAGTCTTCAATAAAAATGTTTTAACTGTTGCATTTAACTTAATTATCTTAGTTGGTGTCAGAAGATGTTGAAAGTAAAGCCACCCAAGCCTTTTTCTATATCAGAAGATGGAGATTCCAAAAACTGGGAAATCTGGAAACAAAGCTTTGAGTTCTTTGCCAAGGCAAGCGGGTTGAAGAAAAAAGAAGGTGAGGTTAAAGTAGCTACATTCATAACCATATTAGGGTATGAAGCAATACCAGTATTTAACAGTTTCTCACTATCTAGAAAAGCAAAGTCAGATTTAGGAACAGTAATAAAACATTTTGATTATTTTTCTCCTCAGAAGAATATTATTTACATTAGATACATGTTTAATATTGCGGTCCAAAATGAAACTGAGAGCGTAGGTGAATTCATCTCACAACTGAGAAACTTAGCTCAGGACTGTGAGTATGGGGTTCTAAAGGACGAACTTATTAGAGATAGGCTGGTAGTTGGACTAAGCGACACCTGCCTAAAAGAAAAACTGTGGCTAGAACAAAAACTTACACTAAGCAGGGCAACAGAAATGGCACGACTAGTCGAGCAAACTAAGAAACAATTGGGAGCCTTACAAAATACAACACCAAGTATAGATCAGGTAGCCAGTCAACAGCTTGAACCACTGCATAACCAGCCTGCGATTTTTCAAGTTGTCAATAACAGTTTTAAAAGTTTAAACAAGAATAATAGTAATTTAGGTAGAAATCTTATATTCCAATATAGAAACTGCGGAAACCAGCATGGTCCACGTCAGTGTCCCGCATTTGGCAAGGAGTGTTTGAAATGTTCTAAGCTCAACCACTTTGCTAGGTATTGCAGGTCTGAATCAAAAACTTCAATGCCAGGAGTTTCTATGGTCGAAAAATCTAACAATGCAAGTAAGAATGATACAACAGAGGAACAATATTTAGGTGTAATGGAAATTGCTCGTAGTGAGGCGAACGACCCATGGGTAGTTACAGTAAACACAAGCAACATAAGCTTCAATGCAAACATTGATTCAGGAGCAGCTTATAACGTACTGCCAAGGAAAATTGCAGAGCGCCTCAAAGTACCTATATCTTCATCAGGAACTAAACGCCTTGTTTCGTATAGCAAACATTTCCTTGAAGTCTTAAGTGAGGTTGAAGTAAACTGTTTTATTGGTAAAAGTCGAGAAGAAACCAAGATCAAGTTTTTAGTTGCAAATAGTAATAATGTATCTACAATATTAGGAGCTGCAACTAGTGAACAGATTGGACTGATAAAAAGGGTAGAAAGTACAAATAGTATGAAAGAAATTAGTGCAATAAAGGATTTTATTTATGATATAGATTTGGTTGAAAATCCAGTTTTCAGAATACATGCTGCCAGAAGAATACCATTTGCAATTAGGGACGAGGTGAAGAGTGAGTTAGATAAAATGGTTGAGTTGGGGGTAATCAATTCGGTTCAAAAACCAACCCCAGTTGTGTCACCTTTAGTTTTGGTTAAACAAAATGGAAAACTAAGAATTTGTTTGGACCCAACTGATGTCAATAAAAACCTACTCAGAAGACATTACCCTCTGAAGACATTGGATGAAATCCTCGCAAAATTAAATGGTGCAAAATATTTTACTAAACTAGATGCCGAGAACGGTTTCTGGCAAATAAGACTCAGTGAAAGATCTCAAGATTACTTGACATTTGCTACACCTTGGGGAAGATTTTCCTTTATACGATTGCCTTTAGACTCGCGTCCGCTCCAGAAATTTTTCAAAAGTTAATTTACGACATTCTCAAGGATGTGCCAAACACCGAATGTGCTATGGATGACGTAATAATTTATGCAAAAACTGTTGATGAACTTAGAAACGTAACTGAAATCGTTAAGAAGCGGTTCTCAGAAGCAGGACTGAAACTAAATGACAAGAAATGCGAATACGAGATGACTAAAATAAAATTTTTAGGTCATATAATTAGTGGAAATGGAATTCAAATCGACGAAGAGAAAATACATGCCATCGAACAATTGCAGGCCCCTACCAACCTAAAAGAGCTTAGACGACTAATGGGCATGTTAAATTACTTGTCAAGATTCTTTCCAAATTACTCTGATCTAGTTCTTCCTCTGAGATCACTTTTGAAGAAAGATCATTACTTCAGTTGGACTGTAGATCAGGAAAAGGCATTTGAAAATGTAAAAAAGCTATTACTGCAACACCTACACTAGGATTTTATGATGTAAAGAAGCCTGTGAGACTGTCAGTTGATTGAAGCCAACATTCAATTGGGGCTGTTCTATTACAGGACCGTCCAATTGCCTATGCTACAAGAGCATTATCACCAACAGAACAAGTAATGCCACAAATAGTAAAAGAAGCTCTTGCGGTACAATTTGGTTGCACAAAATTTCACTGTTTTATTTACGGTAGACCATTGACTATAGAGACTGATCATCAACCTCTACAAAAAATATTTATAAAAACATTGAATGAAGCACCTGTTCGTCTTCAAAGGATATTTCTAGAGATAATTCCGTACGATCCGAAAATATTGTACATAAAAGGAACAAATATGCACATTGCAGATGTTTTAAGTAGGGACTGTAAAACGGCTGAAAATACTACTATGCAGGAAAAAGACCTTGAAGTGATATCAATCTTCTCAATACATCCATACAATCAGCTTTTAAGAGTCAAAGACGAAACATCGAAAAGTTCCACCTTACAAGAACTAATACAAGTAATACAAAATGGTTGGCCTAAATCAAAAACTGAGTTGCCTAAGAGCTTGCACTTATTTTGAAATTTCAGAGATGAAATGATGGTTGAAGATGGAGTTGTGTTCAAAGGAACCAAAGTTGTAATTTCAAATGGTATGAAAACGGATATTATCAAAGCTATTCATACTGGAAATCAAGGAATTCAATCTTGTTATCAAAGGGCAAGAGAATCCTTGTACTGGCCCAACATGTTTGAAGATTTGAGTGACTTCATACGGATCGTGCGCAGTATGCCAAAGTCAGAGCAGGGCAGAAATAAAAGAACCCATCAAAAGTAAACAAATTCCAATCAGGCCATGGGAGGTTACAGCAGCTGATTATTTTAAGTTCAAAGGCAAAAGTTACCTTGTTCTTGGTGACAGCTACTGTGGTTACTTCGAACTCGCTGAAGTGTCGTCAAATAGTTATGCAACTATCAAACAGTTGAAGTCATGGTTTGCTGTTCATGGTGTACCAGCTGTACTGGAATCAGATAACATGCCTTTCAATTCAGCAGAGTTTAAAACATTTTCAAAACGATGGGGATTTGAACAGTCCATATCCTCTCCAAACTTCCCAAGAGCAAACGGATTGGCAGAGAGGTTTGTTCAGACAGCGAAAAACTTGGTCAGGCGATGTTATCAAGACGGAACATACTTATTTGAAGCACTGTTGAATCATAGAAACACTCCACGATCACCAGATCGAGGTTCTCCAGCACAAAGGCTAATGTCTAGAAGGACACAGACATTGGTTCCAATTGATGATGCGCTTCTATTGCCATCAATAATTGATCCAAAGAAAGTGCATCAACAACTCTCTGAAGCGAGAGAAAAACAAAACATGTATGGAGATAGAGGTGCAGTTCCAAAGCCAGAGTAAACCTGGAGAGAACGTAATGCTAAGAAAGGGTCATCGAAGTTGGGTGTTAGACGGAGTAATTAAAGACAAAGTAAACCCCAGGTCTTACATAGTGAAAAGCAAAGGAAAACTTTATCGACGCTACTCACAGTATATTGCCAAGAGATATGGTAAACCCAATTACCTGAAGGATTACACTTACACTTCCTGAGGAAGGGAGATGTGACATATTCAGCTGAATATTATTTGTTTTTGTTGTTGTTTACATTCCAATATTTATTGATTCATAATACAGTCTTCAATAAAGATGTTTTAAACTGTTGCATTTAACTTAATTATTTTAGTGTTAATGTATTGTAAAAGGTTTCATTACTTCATCTTAAAACTGATAAGCAGGTTCTACTAGTTCTAAGTATTCCTGTCAAAGTTACTGTAACACACTTAACACAAGACCGCTACTGAGTATCCTCGTGTAAAAGGGCATCACGTGACAAAGTGGTGGCGGAGTAAGGTTGGTAAATGTCACTGTAACATAGCGCTTCTTGAGATTTTCAATTAGAGTAACTTAACATACTTTATCCATTTTTGTTTTCAAAATCAATATTTCTGGAAATTACGACGTTCTACAACAGTATCTCAAAAAAATAATTATTCGGTCATAGCACAGGAGGTGAGAGCTAAATTTCATTGTATACATACACAATCTGATTAATTTGTTTTAAAATTGATAGTGACATTTCCTCTAATAAAGAAATTGAACACCTATTCACTAGTTCTGATGTCAAAATGTCACTAGTCATAATGGTTTACAACACGAAATGATTCCTTTTCACACGTTTTATTTTTATTTTTACACATTTACAATCAACCCTTAGACGCTGAAACAAATGTTATATCCGCACCAACTAACTATATACAATGAGAGCATTCAATATATTTATCTAGTAATCTGACAGTGATGTGTCTATTTTTTTATGACGGTTAGTCTAAAGTGTTGAGAGGCAGAAAAAATGTATCTAAAAAAACATTATTATGTCATATTTTTAACCTTTTCACACACTTATACTAAACATAGGCGAATTTATTCTTAGAAAAATACATAATGTTTCAAGGACCACCAGGCTATGTGTGTATACAGTGTAAGTTGGATCTTACCTCCTAGACCATCATTAATATATTTGTATTACATTTACTATTTTTTCACCTGGAACACGTTCCTAGTAGTTAATTAACTGTTACGCAACAGTGGCAACAAAAAATATATTTGTAAAAAAATAGATCTTTTGTTTTTATAATGTATATAATGTTTACGTACACTTGTAAAAGCACAGTTAGTTCCAGTTCACACTATATGGATATTTAAATTAATTTCAAATAATTGTTAATTGCTGTAGTCGTAAAATGTTGCGAATGTGTAAAAATATACGAAGGTAGAGTTATCATTAAGTATTACACAAATCAGCTAAACCATAATATAATCCCAACCCTGCGAGCAGCGACTCCTCTACCGAGTGTTAATAAGAGTTTTACCGCATTGTTACGTCCACGGATACTAGACTGAGGCTATGTCTAATGACTTTTTAGATTTATCTATTTTTAAATTTATTGGTTTCCTGTTAGTTTTTAAACAGAGAGATTGCAAATTATCAGTATTCAAGTGATTTGGGAATCTTAAAGCTTTATTCCAACGTAATAAAATAAAAACTTCACGTTCCATAGTTTCCATGAAATATAGATTATAATTTTTAAATTTTTAGACTTTAATAACGTCTTATTGCCGTACCAAACCAAAGTCTTACGATTTTATTTACTGAAAAAATATTTACTTAGATATTCCTAGTAATAACTAGGACTTTATAAGTGACATTTATATAAAATGTTTTACTCCAGATTCTAAATCAATTTTGACTGCTTCTTACAAAGTAGTATAATTTGTGTACGAGATGCCTTTTCTTATGAATCTTTGTCACTGCTTATGTTATTGATATGAAGCTATTAACTCTGATACACATAATTTAACAGATTTATTAAATAATATATTCAGGAAAGTAATATAAATAAATAAATTTTAAGGAGTCTGAATTCGACACTATTTTAATATTTGTGAACAAAGCGTTTCCAACACACTTGTATAATACGAATACCTTTTCAGTAATGTAATATAGGACCTATCGCAATAAGAAGAGAATGTACCACATATCTCTCTCCGCCAGTTGATATAGTATCAGCATTCTCTACAAAGTGCCTTTCCTGATATCTATCAAGTGTCCTATCGGATAAGTTCCTACTTCAGCACCGTTTTAAATTTGGAAATAATTTTACAACAACGCAGTACCACGTGTCACGTGACAGGCCTCGCTGAGGTTGCATGTACAATGTCTAACTATAACTGCATGTTATTACATGGAATTCACCTGATTGTGTGAACATGTTTCCATTATTTTAATAGTTGTCCAATATAACAAAGAGGAAATGTTTAAATAATTATATTTCCCCACAAATTGTGTAAGTTTGCGGGATTTAATATTTGACTTGTAACATGTTTATTGACCTCGACTATCCGTAAGTGTTTCCATAAAAATTTGGCAGTAATAATTTCTCTTTGTCTGCTGGAGTTTTAAAAATTTCTTTTCTATGTGATATTTGTCTGACTGTGCAAGACACATCAAGCATAACATGTTCAACAGGGCATCAAATTTTGCATGTATCCACAGTGTTTTATATGACGCGTGGTATATTATATATTGTAATGGTACTGAAGAACACGATTCAACTGTGAACGGTGCGCGGAGAGTAGTAGTTATGGTTCAGCGTGCATTGGGGATACAGCACGTTTAATACTAAACTTTTACTTAACATTTACTGAACAAAATGCTTAATAGAAATGAAATTAATTTTAAAATGTTTTATATTTCTCTTTCATATGAATAATAGTACTTATTAATACTCCACCATTTAGTCATGTATTTGTTCATATAGTAACCCAAGAATCGTTAATTTAAAAATATGTAATTCAAGTATGTGTATAACACAAATTTATACTACGTAATTTTACAGTAAATTTAGACAACACATAAGCAATAAATATCTAATAAACTGGCAGATAAAATGTCCTCGAGTTAACTGCAACATTACGTATCACATTTGCTCTGATATTATTACAGAACTATTAATGATAATGCCCGCCAACGTCTACATTAAGATTACGAAACACATTTTCTAAAATTTACATCATAATCAATTAATCAATAAATAATAAGCACAATATTTCTAAAATTTACCAAGATTTCAAAAATATAAAACTAGTAAGCATTCGGCACTCTTCATAAATAAAACATTACACACTCATTGAACTAAATTTAGCTCATAATATAATATGAGCTACATGTAATCCGAATATCAGAACATACCACACAATCAAGTATTGTAACACTAGTAAACATTTTATACCTAAGTTATGTTACCTTTAAACTATTAAATATTTCTTAATTTCATATTTTAACTAATACACAATTATTTCAATTATGTTGCTCAATAATATTATGTTTACATAAATAAACACATTACCATATATACACATTTAAATATTAGTGTGTTTAACTTTAAATTCACGCTAAAACATAAGAAATAACATTTAAACTTTAACATTGAATGAGTTTTATAGCTATTATTTACGTAAATTGTAAAATCTATTGTATTAAATAAAAGAAACTTAATTATTCAATATACCAAGTTTAATATTTTTAATAATTTTTAATAATGGGGTGGGGGGGGGGGGGGGTGACTAATGAGAGGCTTCGATAACGGTCATCCAATAACAGAAGAAGAAATACAAAAATAATACTACAATGTAATGAATTCATATGTTTGCTTGTTAAAATAAATTGTAGTATAACAAAGCACAAGTAGAAAAAATATAAATTAGGAAATTTTTAATGTCTAGTATTATATTATGGACTAGCAACTTCCCGCCGCTTCGCGCGCTTTTTCGTAAGCTTTGCCCTCGTTTTTGCACTCCTGGTTCAAGTATATACAGGGCGTCTCAAAAAAGTCCTGGGTAAGTTAAATATTTTTCAAAATATTTAAAATAGAGCTATAAAACCTTACACAAAGTTACTAGACGTAAAAATCTATTTTATCACATATTCAGTGATCCGCTACTTCTTCAGGGGGACGGCCTGCCAGGAGTCAGAAGAAAATCTTAATTGTAAGCATAGGTTGATATGCATATCAAATAAAAGGTCTTTATTAGTAGAGTAGACAGCCGCAAACCCGACCTTAAACGGATAACCGAGTCAAAAATGGCAGCCGTTCAAAGACGGCTAGAGTTTGGGTCCAAAAAGTCCCGGGTAGGTAAATATTTTTCAAAATATTTGAAATAGAGCTAAAAAACCTTACAAAAAGTTACTGGACATAAAAATCTATTTTATTACATATTCAGTGATCCGCTACTTCCTCAGGGGTCGGCCCGCTAGGATTCAGAAGAAAAATCTTAAATGTAAGTATAGGTTGATATGCATATCAAATAAAAGGTCTTTATTATTAGAGTACAGAGCCGCAAACCCTGACCTCAAAACGAATAACCGAGTCAAAAAATGGCAGCCGTTCAAATATGGCTTGAGTTTTGCAACTTGCTTAGGTTAATGTAAAAAATAAACTGATGACCTTTTTGATTTTAAATTTACTAACCCAAAACTCCGAACCCTCGCAGAAATAACGAAACTTATTATTCTACAACAACAATTACAGTTATGGGTTAGTTAAGTTAAAATAAAAAAGTTCATCAGTTTTATTTTTTACATTAACCTAAGTTGCAAACTCAAGCCATTTTTTGAACGGCTGTAATTTTTGACTCGGTTATCCGTTTGAGGTCGGGTTTGCGGCTCTGTACTCTACTAATAAAGACCGTTTATTTCATATGCATATCAACCTATGCTTACATTTAAGAGTTTCTACTGACTCCTAGCGGGCCGCCCCCCTGAGGAAGTACCGGATCACTGAATATGTGATAAAATAGATTTGTATGTCCAGTATATATTGGACACCCTGTATATATTGATATATATATACTATATATATATATATATATATATATATATATATATAGCCACAACTAATTATAAAACGTATGTAATAAATTGTGTAACTACATTTATTGAGAGTTAATTTGACTTTCCAACAGAATTAAGGGGGGACACTCATGATTCAAAATTATAGTTACAAATGTAAGATCAATCAAATAATACATTGTATTATTGGTGAAGTAAAACAGTACTTCTAGTTTATGACACCAAAGTCTACAAATTCAATTCACTTTATGAATATTTTTTGCTCTCTGAACAATTAATATGCCAATAAACGTCTCTACTATGTCTTGAAAAATATTTTTATTCACATTCTATTAAATAATAAATAACTTAGCAATAATTTGAATACATATTTATCTGAATTTTTTTTTCACCTCAGCCACGCTCAAGAGCCGCAGTACCTCGGAGTGATCAGCCCGTCTTTGAGAGTCCTCCAGATTAGCCAAGTAGCAGCCGGGTTACTCAGCACTAACCCACGTCAAACCCTGCAAACAGTGTGAAGTACAGGGAGTAACATAAATCGTGGGTTACTATTTTTTTATTGTAGAAGAGAGAATAATGTCTTCAGTGGAACCATAACAGTACTAAAACAATGCTACGGAAGTGATTTGCTTGAATATAATTTAAAATTAAACTAAGTTTAGAAAGCAATATGATTCGAAGCCTATTGGCAAAATAACATACTTATCAATAAACCTAAGAGAGATTTAATATTTTTCTAACTAGATTTTTCCACAATATCGCACTCCGTAAAATGTAACATAATGCCCCCATGATCGTGGTTAAAACTAGAAAAACAAGTAACTCAGTAAAATAAGGCAAAATAAGTAAGTAAGAATGCAACCTCGGAATGAAAGATAATAAGCTAAAAATTTGCATATGTTCTTAATTTTGATGGTATAAAACTTATTTCAAAAGTCTCATATAATCACCTGTACGCGACTTAAGATATTTTAAGGTCAAACTTCACGAAAATCAGTTTTTTTGCAAATATCTCGTTTCCCTTACGCTTAATGACTTTAAAGGTGGTTAGAGAAATTGTAGAGCAAAAAATTTTCTTCAACTTTTTGTCTGAAATAATTTTATGTACGTTCAACCCTTTTTGAGATACAGTGCAAAGAGTAGGGGGCCCCTTACCTGTATATACGATAATGCGAAGTCAGTCAGTAGAATACAATAAATAATTATGTTATATTTTAAAATTATTTACTTATTATTATTATTATTATTATTACCTAATACTATTATTATTAAATTTTTATTGTTATTTATTATTTAATATTACCATATTTATAGATAGTAATTATATAAGTTATATATTTTACCAAACATACAATATTAAAAGAAATACTTCTTCGTCCATATTACTATGAATATTATATCTCGAAATACAAATCTCTTGTTTGACGTTTGCTGTTTCTGCGAAGCTGTAGAAGATGCTCCATCGTTATATATGAGCGGTTATTTTTACTTTATTCACACCGTAACGAATGAGTTTGGAATTTCTATGTATAAGTACAGTAGTTGTGGTTAGATAGTTTACTTTAATGATGGGAATGGTAGGGTATTTCTCTCTGTGTTAGTATTTCTATACCGATTAAAATATATTTTATCCGTTAGTTGAAAACGACATCTTAGTATTAAACGACGTACGATTTTTAGTGTATCTTTTAAGTGAAATGTCTGATTGTTGTTTTTATTTGTAATACATTAATATCAGAAAGTGCTTCTGTGAGTGTGTTGTGCGTGGGCTTACAAACATTAAAAACTGCAAGTATTGACAGAAATGACGGTCATATATAAATTATTTAAATACTTTGACTTCTGTGAAGGTGCATGTGGATTATCTAAAAGTGTATATAAGTAAAAATTCAATTGCTGCATCGAAGCGACGTGCAAAAGACGATGAAACTCCAACTGAAAAAAGTTCACCTCGTTAAAAAAACGATAAGGAGGTATTTGATTTTAAAACATCTTGCTTGTTTTGTGGTCAAGTAGCTGATGAATTGGTAGAAAAAAAGAAAAGTATAAACGAATCATCAGTAAAGTAAGTACTCTTGATTTTAAAAAATACACGTTTTGACGAAAGCTGAAGAAAGAGGCGACTTGTTAGGAAAATTAGTAAAAAATCGTATTTTTTTTTTTGAACATTGACTTGGTAGCAGCTGAGGCTAAATCTCATGCTATTTGCTACTCTCATTTTTTAAATTGAATACCTACTGGTAAATCGCACTCAGGTGGCCAGCCTGCAGTGTGGGACTCCCCTAAAAACGGGTTTACCCACTAAAAAACCTCCTCTACTCTTTAGGATTCTAACCTGGGATTGTGTATCAAATTACTTCAGGCTTAAGCCTGGTACTACTGATAGAATAGTATTTTTCAGTGACAGAATGTTCAAGGTTGGTAAATGCGGGGGATCTTGGATCGACTTCTGCTGAGATCATAAATGTAAGTTGCGTCTCATTTTAGCAGACAAAGGGCTAAGGTACACTCACTAACACTTAATCTGGGTAAAAAGAGCTTTAAAGTTGACTAAGAAACATCCACTAACAAGAGCTCTTGTAAAACGAGGATTGCTCTGAAGTCACCAATCTAAGTAGCAGACACAATCGGCAGTCGTTGTCTCTGTTATCTTGCGATAACCATCGTAACCGCTATACACTGTGCACTTTAGTAAAATAAACCACATCTAGTTACAAACGCAGTGATGGAAATTAGATTATGTATACAAATTAAAAAAAAAAAAAAAAAAAACAGAAATTCTCTATTTATACGTCAAAACTATCCGGGAAGTGCTTCCAACATGTTTAGGTATGCAAGAACTTTTAACAGTAGAGACACCGCACCCACTGCAATAACCATACTTTTGATCAGTATTTCTTTATTTATATCTATATCTTTTATCTACAATATATAAAAATTTTTGGTTAATCATATGACGATCCCAAACATCCATCAGATTGCCCAAACCTTTACCTATGTAGCTGATATTTTCAGGTATAAACGAATCACCATTGATTTTTTTAACTGAATTAATAATTGTATTTCGGAAGCATATAAGTGAATAGTTTATTAGGATGTATAACAATTTTAGTTATCATTATATTTATGTAGAGGCCTATAATTAATTTAAGAGTTGTACCTTAAAACTAAAACAACATACAAAACGATGCAAGGAGTATTATAGATTTGATAGAACTTAACGTTCTAGAGGTTTTCAGAGACGATCAGACAGCCAGTATTTTGAAACCTGAATTAATTTAGGTTTTCATCAATCAAATAGAAACCTATGTATTCAGTTTAAATGCTCTAGGACTTTTCTAACAGTTATAACACATACGGACACACACAAAAATTAGGGTTCTTCCCTTAGTTCAAGAGAAATATGGGTATCGAATTTCTATACCCTAAGCCCTTCCTATCAAAAGTTAACGTATATACGGACAGACAGACAATTAAAGACAGGGCTTTATGAAGGATCTGGCAGGTCCTATTAATGTCTCACTTTATATATCATTTAAATAATGAATAGTGATTAGAATAATATATCAATAATGATAATGATATCGGCCAATATTTAATACTATTTCTCGTTATATGCAAATTATTTGATGATAGGCACATTTAATATGTTATCAGTTCAAATACAATATTCCAATCATAAATTTTTTATCTTAAACTAAATGTACCTACTGCTAGATGTTCCTGTTTCTAGTTTTAACAATAGGAAATAATCGGTAAATAATTAATACTGCCATTAAACTCTGTGTTGGAATTTTACCCAGAGTGTCCATATGATGTCCACATATCTACACACAATCAATTAAAGACAATTTTTATTAATTTCAGTGATCAAAACAGAACCACATTACTGCCCCAAAATTCCCAATCCCTTTCATAATTACAATAGCCTGAGGATTTTTAAAGTACCTATACAATTAGTTAAAAAAATATATCTGACAATTTCTCAGGTTTTCTAAATTACACACTCACATTTAAAACTATGTTCGGACTCAACTATACTAAAGTTGTTAAATTCACTGACAAACAAAGTTCAGGGAAAATATTCAGAAAATGAAAATATTCTCCAGTAATGTATAACAAAGATCCCTGCTTCTAGACACAAAAATTCGATAAAAGCAATAAGAAACAACGTAACGTATCATTATTTAAATATGCTCACCAAAGTTCCCCACACAATTAATTATATTTTGGCATGAAATAAATTATACTGTTGTTTTTAGTGAGATTACATTATATAAAGGTGATAATAATAATATAATAAAGCGTTCCTATAACTGTATAACTTCAATTAGCTATTTTATTTCTCTTTTAAGTTAGAAGAGAGATATAGTGGCAATCACAGGAACTAATTTAATAAAGTAAAACTTTTTGACCATATTTATTCTCAAACCTATACTATTCCTTTTTCAAAAATTATTGTGTTCAAACAATTAAACATAGTTAAGTTATGAATTGTAATGCTGTCAACTAGTATTTCACTAATTTAAACTTGTTTCCAATATATACCCTATTATAAAATGTCAGCAAAAAATATTTTAACATCTAAAAGACAATAATTCTCTTAGTAATATTATTGCTTATTATCTAATATATCTGAAAGGGTTAAAACAAATTTGAGCATAGATTTAGAGAAAACACATTGTTAAGCGATTGCTTCTGTACACTTTTAGTACAAGAGGAATAATGACAGCAAAAAACATGTTAAATATGTTAAAAACCCAAAAAACAAGTGTTATTTGTCAATTATGATTCATTTAATGAAACATGTAATAAACTCCTTAATAAATCCATTACGGATTCAAGTTAATTTAATTATAAATTATTTATCATTACATACGAACTGTTTCTACTGATTTGTGCTGTTTTGAGTATCAATAAATTTTAACAGAAACTAAAAACTACTTCTAAATAAAACAAGTAACACATCTATAAGTCCTATTCTTTATAATTTGTTTAAACATATTAACGTAGTGTTTCTCAACAGTTGCTACTAGCTGAATTTTAGCAAGATATTTCTCTAAACAAACTATCCTACAAACCTAAAAGTTTGCATACAGCTCATTTTCTGTATTATCGATTTTATTTATAGTGCATATCCTTCCATGAGATTAGGCTGACTTTTAGCATACATTTTGGGAAACCATGAATGGAAAAGGGACAACTTTATAGATTTTTTATGCACATTGGGTTTTTTTAAAGCAACTATTGTCTTGTGCATATCAAATATTTACAATATTATATCTAGCAGTCTCTGTAGGGAAAGCATTTACATGTATATGTATTATCTGGGATATGTATGTGAGATGTCACATTATCATATTATCTGGTATTGCAGCAACTCTTGAATGTATTCTTATCACAGAATAACATATCTTGTACTGTGTAGAGTATTAGCAATGCACCAGAAATATAATTATAATACTGGTATTATGAATTGTATATAAATAATTTACTTTTAGCCAAGTTTCAGCACAATACGGTCTAATTCCAATTTCTAGTTGTGCAATGGGATGTTTCACGGGGAAACAATAAAACATTTGTAATATAAATGCTGTTTACACTTAATTCAATGGTTGATTTTTGAATGATATTTACATGGCCTAAATGAACAACGATACCAATGACAGTTTTGATTTTTAATACTAGCCTAAAATAAATGATTTTATTATTTAATTTATAATGGTTATATAGTATATTTGTGGTAATTCAATATAGATTTTAAAACAGAATGTATTGATAGCCTCACATTGCATACTGCCATTGGTGTGAGTTTCGTTGTAATTCACGTATAAAAAAACATTAATTTCAAAGGAAATAATAAAATTTACGCACTAGTGAATGTAAGACAAACATTCATTGCAGTCACAAAAAAGCTACACGAAACAACAGAACCTATCATTATTTAAATTATGTTCAAGAATTGCCACAACGAATCAATATATTTTGGGCTTGAAACAGGATAAAATTATTATTATACTGAAAATTGAAAATTTTAAGGTAACAATATAATTTAGTGAGGTATATGTAGAATCAAACAATTTAAATGTGCCATATATTTTCTCTTGTAGAGTGGAAGAGAGCTCTGTTGGCATTCACAGTAACTAGTTAAAAGTTATGTAGTTAAGAGGTTTAAATCTAAGCCAGCTAACATTTACTAATTTGAACTTATTTTAAATATTTATCGTACCATAAATGGCAGAGTTATGTCTAATACTCATATTTAAGATAGTAATTCTCATAGTAGTCTTAATACGCCATTATATCTAATAGGTATTGACGGATCTTGAAACATTTGGATATTGTATGGGAGATAATTGTAAACTGA
This sequence comes from Homalodisca vitripennis, assembly GCF_021130785.1. Lineage (NCBI taxonomy): Eukaryota > Metazoa > Arthropoda > Insecta > Hemiptera > Cicadellidae > Homalodisca > Homalodisca vitripennis. The sequence continues at coordinate 20,099 of NW_025777343.1, read as the reverse complement.
TTCTTTCTGTACACTTGATTAACCGAAAGGATCTAAGGATAAGGCAAGTTATTTTTGCCCAATAAACATGAAATTTATCTAATGATCAATATAATCATCACTAAACAAGAAAATAAACTTAATGTAAAATACCGAACTTAAGATTACAGTCCTTTCAAATTTCAACGCATTATAATTACATAGTAACTGTTTAAACTGTTATTGGCTGTGGTTAGCAATCTATAAAAATAGGATGCCTAACTGCTTTTGGGTAGGGAGAATAGTTAGAGAAAAAGCTTTGAGTTATAAATAATTAAAGTAACTCATCCATAAGTCCTTGTCTTGATCCTGGTCTTCGCCATAGTACTCCTGGTGTAGATTTTCCATGCCATGCGTGTTGAACAACTGATCATTAAACCTTTTGAATCTATCGAAAACATTGAAATACATAACTTTTGTTGTTTCCAGGGATATTAAAATTATTGAAAAATTTATTATTGTGTATATTTCACCTGTTTATTTCTAGTTTGTTTTCGTACCATCACATGCTTGTGTGCATCTCTACTGCTAATAGCCACTCTTATTATCTGATTATCCACACATATACGTACTACCGAAGCAAACAAGAAATAATAATTTACAATAGCAATAGTAATATTGGTAGATGGCAACCTCTTGCATTCAATGTTTGGAATTTCCCAGCCCTTGAGAGCTCTCAGCCAATACGAGCTCCCCGCCTCTTGCTGCAGCCGTTCTCTGGCAAACTTAAACAGAGCACACGGTGTGCTGTAGCTCCTGTACTCTGGACATCGCCGGCCTCTGGATACTTCTGGTGCCTAGTAACACTCGGCATTTGGAAGATCAAAGCCTCTTATAGCTCTCAACCTGTGGAGGTTCCCTTTGACAGCTCCCGGGACACTGAAGTTATCGAAAATAGTTGACGTTTTCCAGCTCATAAATGATGAACTTTATGGACACTGGCAGGTTGTAACATTTGTCAGATTTTTGGTTGCAGTTTTACGTACTACGAAACAATATTAACAATGTTAATATGAATTTTCCGAGCCCTTGCAAAACTATATTAGTAGTACTTGAAAGTCTCACTGGCCTTGAGAGGCAACTTTGTGACCCCACCTGGTGATTTTGTGGGCCTTCAGTACACAAAAATGACTTATTCTCGGTGCCAAAGTTAAAATTAGTGGGTCGCATGCCTCTTGAGCTACTCCTAGGAACTTTTGTTGTCTAACATCCATAATGAGGCAAACGCATGTATCTGGAAGACATACGATTATCTCCCATTCACAAGCGTCTTGACGTACATCAGCTCTCTATTTTATACTTACATTCGTAAGAACTGCATGTAAGCACATCAGTATCACATACGAAATGTATATGTTATAGTTATTCTCTCTTAGTATACATATTCCCACTGGCTATAAGAACTATATTACCGTAAAGAAATATCAGGTATTTTGAAAAAATTATATAGTTTATTGTTTAATTAAAATATCTGTACGAGTCGTTTATTTAACAAGACACACATCTTAGTAATACCACATACCACCACAGCTATATACATTATTATGTAATCTGTATATATAATGATTTATGTTCAAGTACCTTGGAGTTGGGAATGTAATTGAACTAAACAAGAAGCTCTTCTACACGCTCAAAGCCTACAGTGAAATCTATTAGCAATTTTGCTTTCTAAAACCAATAACCTCGAGCTGTGATTTAAGAAAACTATTTGTTTAGGCTACTGAAAATTAACTTGCAAGTATAAAATTAAATTTTAAATTTGAATTGTTTTAAATATTATTTTACTGAAATATTTAATGCTTAGTTCCAAGTCACATTAGCAAAGCATTGTTGTATAGTCAAATACAATTACAAACAATTTAAATTATCCCTGGAGTTATTTACTAACCGTTTTATTAAATTTCCAATGCTAATGAAGAATTCCATTTTCTGGAACCGGTTATCAAACTGCTTCAGGCTGGACTCGTGGTTCGTAAGTCACCTATAAGCCGTTGTTCCTCAGGTTAACTCTTAGTGAGAACTTCTTAGATCTCCTAGACATTCCAGATTTAAGTACCAAATCGGTTTTTGATGTAACCAGTGTGGGTTTCAACTGAAGGTATAAACCAGCCGGAAGTGAACAATCTAGGGCCCCCTTGACTCTAATGAAACCCTTAAGGAATAAAGTATGAATACATTAATAATGACGAAATCTTCATAAATATTAAATGTGTAGGTATTAAATGCTGGATAAATATTTATTTTTACACATCGAGAAGAATTAGGTTTAATGGTGCGTGTCCATTTATGGGTTTAGCGTCATTGTAGTCTGTCAATCAGTAGGATGTCTCGAGTTGCCTTATTTTTGTGTTGGGGACAGTAAAGGTTTCTTTTCTTTATGTTTATATGTCTAACTGTCTGTCCGCGGCCCATCTCAAGTTTGATCTCATGTTTTCAGTGTAAATTGTATGAGAAAACGTTTCGTAATCCATAATCGTAATTTTATCTATTGTGCAGCTTTGGCGTAAATATCAGTAACTAATAGAATGAGTTCAAACTTATAGACCATATTTTGGTGCAGATATGTTTGTCAATGTGTTTTAAATTATTAAACTATCACAATGAAACTTAAGTTATGTCGTTTCTTGGTCTTAGTCAATTAGCATACACTAAATCAAACTCATTATCAATATTTAGCATTACTATAATTGCCAAAAAGGTTTCTGTAACATATAAGTTAGCAAATTGTTCTCATAAAACAACTATATAAATATTATAAAATATACGAAAAAAAATGTCAAAGTCATTGTGCGCTCAAATTGACTTGTTTATAATTGTAAACCAATTTCCCCTGTACGCATTGGGCCACGGGGAGGATTAAAAACAGTGCAAAAAAATTAATAATTGTCTTAACTATATTTTATTTGCATGTATGTTTTCTATACTGTTCTTGTGCGTTGCTCTGTTATTAATATTCACTAAAATTAGGAATGGGTAATAATGATATATTAACGTAGGTTTGTCATCACTGGATAGTAATAAATCCCTTTCAGAGTCTTAAAACTGTGGAAGCTCAATATTGAGTACAATACCTCAAAGTGCAATTGCGACGTCGGAGATATTATTACTTACTTACTATGTCAGCGTCTCAGGTAACAAAGGCACATTGTGAGAGAGCTCAAATCATTGTTTTATTATTAAACGCTAGTAATGAAATCCTTACAAGGGCTTGAAAGAAAGGACTCATTTATGAAAATCTAGTTAGCCTTAATTAAATCCATGTTTTAAAATTAAGTATCCAACTATCCTAACTATTAATATAATTAAATTTACGAATTCGTCAAAAGATTTAATGAACCATTTAGAGGATCTCATATCTTTTTTTCATGAAAATAAACGAACAAGGCAGTTTGAAGAGTTTACAAACATATAATTACCTCAAAAGAATATAAATATGGGGACGATAAACCACAAGTTTATACTTTATTTAAATTATATTTTGATCTGATTCATTACAATTATTTTTTCTTTCAACAATCGGATGACTAGTTTTGAGTTGTCACGGTACCTAATTTTCCTAAATTCGTATCCTTTTTCATAGTTACCAACAAAAACCTGAAATGTATTGTTAGTAAATTTCTTGCTTGTATGCGTAAAAGCAAAAAGTAACTACTATTTCTTATGTGGTTAGTTTTCAAACTCGAATATCAATACTTTATCATTCAAAAGTAAATACCCGTCGTCTAGACAATACAAATTGTGCCAAGAAAAGTATATTAAACATCTAGTTCAAGATTTCCTATTTACTCCTTGTGAGCCATCCCCCTGACATGACAAATAATATAAGCTATTTATTGAAAGAGTAGATTTATAGGTGAATAAATGATGTAGCAAGTTTTATTGCTTTACCTGTAATTGCTTGGGAACAATCAAGAAACAATACCGCTTAGTTTAGTTAGCAGGAATTATATTGTCTACATCCTGTATACAGCATCTTAAAATTATGACGTTCATGATCTCAAGTTCAATAGAAACCACGGAAAATAGTCAGAGAAAGATATACATTTCCGTATACATTAAAGCTATAAAAAATAATAAAATTAGCATATAAAACTATAATTGATATGTTATTGTTAAACAACTTAGTCTGTGTTGGATCCCCTCGCTCACCGAAGCGACACGCAAGTGTTATATCTGAAAGTACCGTATCTGCGACAGTCTAACAAATCACGTGACTTAAAGACTTCAACTTGACAGTATTTATAAGCTTAGTTCTTCAAAGTTTTAGCATTATTTAGAAAGAGTTTTACTTTCGGAATATATAAATGTTCTTAAACTGTGTTGTAATAGGTACAAGCCAGGAGGCTAAATCCTATCGTAATAATGTTTGCGTAATGACAATTTTCCAAAACAGTTTATGAGACCAATTCTATCATTCGTTTTTTATTTGCAAATATTCGTTTTTTATGGTACTGTAGTATTTTATACGTAATAGCATTTCTTTAATTATAAAAATTTTTTATATGTACAAAAACAATTTGCAACTAGCTTTAGTTTGGCCTCTAGCGTCTGGTTGGCGTTTTAAGTAATTTCCTGTAATATGCAAGAAAACCTATTTAGGAAATGTCGCTAGAATATGTTGAATCTACCTCATCGTAGAGGTAAGACAATCTACATAAAAACATATTTTCAGAAAAAAAAACATCGGCACGACGTCGGGTGCATTCCACCTAAAAGCAATTGTCCCCTAATAGTGTTCTGTCCTATAAGATGAAATAATATCCTCTTCCTTACAAATTTTAAATATTTTTATCTTGAATGCTCTTGAAGGTTTCTACATTTTTTAGTTTCCAGTTTTGAGTTTTTGGTTTCCTGCAGGCTAGCATTTTTCTATCTTTTCCAAACTTTAAGCCTATCTGCAGATTTTTTTTGTACTTTGCTTTTTAACTAATCATTAAAATATAAAATAACAACTCAATACAGTAATATATGTATAGTAGTAAAGACTCTTTTATAAATAACGGATATATAATATTTAAATAATTTATTTATTGAAGAAAGAAGAAATAATAATGTAAAAACAGATTTCCAGCTAAATAAATGAACTATTCATTAATCAAAGAGAAAGATAGATAGTTGATTTCTTATCGGATGAAAATTTTAAAATACAAAAGGCATTGGAAAAGAATTTAGGCATCTTAAAATGTTCAAACTTAAATGTTAATATATTAAGGTAAAAACTGACACAGTCAAACTCTCTGAGTAACAATCCTCTTTCATATTGCTGTCTGTACAATACAATCAGCAATAATCATCTGCGAGATAACGATGAATATGTACATTGCCAGTGACAACGTTCTGCTACTATGATTATCAGACCACCAGCAACAGTAGGAAGTTCAGTTACGGTCATCGATACTTGCCAGGTGTAAACAATGACGTATGTCGATGTAAACAGTAATACATGTTTGGTCTTTTGCAATATAAATTTCACCTACTTCAACAAATACAGTGAGTGTTAAAACATCGGGATAAACAAAGCAACGATGAAATTCCACCGAATTTATCGAGATCAATATGACGGACCTTTACAAATATGTCATGTTGTTTACTTGAAAAAGTATATATTTTGAAGTTTTTATAGTATTATTTATTTAATTTTAAAACCTGATATCCGCTAAACTGGAAAAATAAGATGGAAAACCAACTTTGTGAGGTTATTTACACTAAATTCAAGGCGGGATTTGGGTTATCAAGTCATCGAGAGATGGTTTTAAAATATGTACTTCTATAAGAATTAGAATTTGATGAATAAACCTCTAACTCACGTACATTACAAAATTTAAATCCAATAGTTTTATTGTTAAAATGTCATTTAGTAGAAGATACTATCAGGCAAAAGCATAAAAGTGCGGTAATTTTTGGCCGAAATATTAGATCCACAGTCAGCTGTGCGAGTATTGAGCTTGAACTTATGTTGTAATAGTTCCTTAACGGAGAAACGTTTCAAAGATTGGATATTTTTTCTTAGAATTGAAAATGTGAATTAATTATTTTTTTTAAAGTCTTATATTCAAATTAAAATATATGTGATGAAAACTATGAATCATACGAGAGCGTGTAGTGCTTTGGAACATTTAAACCAAATGGAATAATATTTCAGTTTGATAGACAAATTGTTAAAAAATGATGACCATCATTCGAAGTCTGTAGTTAATGAATTACTGCACGCTTCTGCAATAAGTGAAAGTAGAACAAACACAAGGTCTATTAAGCTTAAAATGGGAGCCACGTTATAGGTCAACAAATTCCAGCATTAATTCAGAAATTGTGAATTATTTAAATTTTAAATGACAGTATTTTTCTATTAATAAACATATAAACATAAAAATATACTTGTACTATGAAAATAAACCTAAAGGTGAAATTTAATTTCATTTATAATGTCTGTGAAGGTTAACTTTAGAGCTCTGGCGGTAGTAACTATTGGATTAAACCAAAAATTATAGACTCTATTTCTCCTAAAATGCGCACAATATCTTTATTTAATTATTCAGTGTAAACAATTAAATGTAATTAAGTTTAATCCTAAGTCAAGTAGCATTCACTAATTTTAAAATATTTTTAAACATTGAATTACTGTAAAATACCTGAAAGACGTCACTCAGACATATTTAAAAATTATTAATCGAAGAAATCTTTACATTTTTTATCAAATATAATATATGAAAGGATCTTAAAACATTTGGAAAATGTATATGGAGAAATACTGTAAACTGATTATTTATGTACACTTAGAGTACTGAAAGGATTAAAAATCATTATAACAGTAAATGTTTACACCTTTTATCAAATAGTATGTATGAACGTATCTTAAATCACTTCATTACATAGTAAGATATTGTAAACTGATTATTTATGTACACTTAGAGTACTGAAAGGATTAAAAATCATTATAACAGTAATGTTTACACCTTTTATCAAATAGTATGTATGAACGTATCTTAAATCACTTCGTTACATAGTAAGATATTGTAAACTGATTATTTATGTACACTTAGAGTACTGAAAGGATTAAAAATCATTATAACAGTAATGTTTACACCTTTTATCAAATAGTATGTATGAACGTATCTTAAATCACTTCATTACATAGTAAGATATTGTAAACTGATTATTTTATGTACACTTAGAGTACTGAAAGGATTAAAAATCATTATAACAGTAATGTTGACAACCTTTTATCAAATAGTATGTATGAAACGTATCTTAAATCACTTCGTTACATAGTAAGATATTGTAAACTGATTATTTATGTACACTTAGAGTACTGAAAGGATTAAAAATCATTATAACAGTAATGTTTTACACCTTTTATCAAATAGTATGTATGAACGTATCTTAAATACACTTCATTACATAGTAAGATATTGTAAACTGATTATTTTATGTACACTTAGAGTACTGAAAGGATTAAAAAATCATTATAACAGTAATGTTTACACCTTTTATCTAATAGTATGTATGAACGTATCTTAAATCACTTCATTACATAGTAAGGATATTGTAAACTGATTATTTATGTACACTTAGAGTACTGAAAGGATTAAAAATCATTATAACAGTAATGTTTACACCTTTTATCTAATAGTATGTATGAACGTATCTTAAATCACTTCATTACATAGTAAGATATTGTAAACTGATTATTTATGTACACTTAGAGTACTGAAAGGATTAAAAATCATTATAACAGTAATGTTTACACCTTTTATCTAATAGTAATGTATGAACGTATCTTAAATCACTTCATTACATAGTAAGATATTGTAAACTGATTATTTATGTACACTTAGAGTACTGAAAGGATTAAAAATCATTATAACAGTAATGTTTACACCTTTTATCAAATAGTTATGTATGAACGTATCTTAAATCACTTCATTACATAGTAAGATATTGTAAACTGATTATTTATGTACCACTTAGAGTACTGAAAGGATTAAAAATCATTATAACAGTAATGTTTACACCTTTTAATCAAATAGTATGTATGAACGTATCTTAAATCACTTCATTACATAGTAAGATATTGTAAACTGATTATTTATGTACACTTAGAGTACTGAAAGGATTAAAAATCATTATAACAGTAATGTTTACACCTTTTATCAAATAGTATGTATGAACGTATCTTAAATCACTTCATTACTTAGTAAGATATTGTAAAACGGGTTATTATAATATAGACATAATGTTCAGGTAAAATATTAAACTAAATTAACTTTAATAATGAGTTTGAAACAAATATTTACTGCAGCCAAAAACACCTAAACTTACTCAAAATTAACATATAATTAATTATAATATGTTTACAAATATTCTCTAAAACGATTTATTATACTTTGGCATAAAAAAGAGTTACAGTATTATTTATAATGAAAATTAATAAAGGTGAAAATGGAAAACTAATAAGTTGGTTCTATAAATTAATTACTTCAATGGGCCATTAACTATCTCTTGTAAATTTGAAAAGAGCTCTGGTGGTAATTTTCAATAACTAATTCCATAAGTCAAAAATTAAAGACCTTATTTTCCCTCAAATATGTGCAATGTCGTTGTTTTATTATTGAGTGTAAACAATAAAATGTAATTAAATTATGAATTTTAATCCTAAGTCAACTAGTGTTGATCATTTTTCGAATTATTAAAAAAAACTTTGCTGTAAAATACCTGAAAGATATCTCTCAAGACATATTTAAGTAAATAATTCTCTAAGTAATCTTTAAATTTTTTTTATCAAATATGTAGGAAATCATCTTCAATCATTTGAGATATATATATATATATATATATATATATATATATATATATATATAATATATATATATATATAAGTAGATAATAATATGGGGTTCCTGGCGCACTTTCGGAGGCCCGACCGAAAAGCAATGGTAAAATACTGTTCAATGTACCATAAAAAGGAAGCTGAGAAATAACACAGCAAATCTCAATGAAAAATTAACCGAATCTACAGTCGTTCGTCTCCAAAAGCGATCGGTACATTACTATCTACTCTGTGGAATGAAAAATTAACCAAATCTACAGCTGTTTGCTTCTACTTTCTTAAGCTGTGCTTTTGTAAAATGTTTGTCAAAATCTACTACGAATAAAGGAAAAATCTTCGAAATCTTAATAAAATTTAATCAATTTAAAACATTTTTACTAAAAACATACTGTACTTTAATGAAAAACTTTTCTACTAAATAAACAAACATGAACTCACCAAAGTCTCTACAATTTCTAGCATTAAAACAGTGCAAACAAAGATGAATTCAGTGAATTGCCGGTTTATTTTCAACAACAGTTGATACCGTCTTTGATACTTTCCTTAAATGAAACAGAATTAAAAGAACTTGTAGAGTCTTTTTGCAGAAAAAAACGTCTAATGGAGTGTTTTACTATCGGCAAAAAACTAAAAAAGTAAGGGATTACATATTTAATATAATTACGAAAGATATTGAAAAGAAAGTAAAAATAAACAAACAGAGAGTTTTTCATCGTTTTTTTTATGACATTTTTCCCATATTATACGTTCTTTTCAAGATAATCAAGACTTAATTGATGAATTTCTTAGGAATTTTGTGAGTATCAAGATTTATCAACACAATTCATTAAAGAGCATTATAGAATTTTTCTTATATAGAATATAGCCACACATTTTGTGTGATGAAACAAAAGGTATTACTGTAGATAATATTCCATGTGAATTCCTATGAAGAAAGACACCAACTATGGTTATCAAAACCAGTACTATGACGTGGGTGAAGGGACTGCAAGTTTTAGAGCACAACTGAAAAGACTTTATTCTACAAAGTTAATTTGTTATAAATTTCTTTATCTTTTATAGTCTTCTTTCCAGTAACAATCAAGTGTAATTTTTTTTTCATTTTTGTTTAATTCTTTAATCTTTTTTTTCATCCAAAACAGTCAAAAAATCTGTTCGGCAAGTGTACTTTACAATCTTCCAACTCGGCAATTATTGTAAACCCGAATTTATCTTTCATTTTCTCCAAATTCAAGATTCTATGTTTCTTCCTTTCTTCCAATTCATTTAACTTCTTATACTCTTTAAACTTACATTCTCCAATATCATTTTAATTCTTTCAAGAACTCCATTTAAATAGAAAAAATTTAAAGACGGAAAAAAAATGAAATTTGCTAACAATCACTCGAGAAGTCGAGGGAATTGCCAACATCTTCATTGTTTGACGAGGTTCTTCATTTACTTTCTCCAAATGTACTATAAAATCATCGAGGATTTCTGGCTTAAAATCGTAGACAAATTCAACATCCAGATAATGAAAAAAAATACAGGTAATATCTTCTCATAATAAACATGTGTAATCGATACCTACAAACCTAATGTATTCTTTGGAAAAGGAAAATAATGTTTTGTCAATGGTTCCAAGAGATAAGTAAAAATTTTTATTCTGTTTTCTAAATTCTGTAACAAATTTTGTTTGTTTTTCACCTCCGTATTGTAATTTTGTAAGCACATTATTCAAATGTGTTAGTTTATTTCGAAATTTCTTAGGTTTAGGTCTTTCGTACAAAATTAAATTACAACCTCTACAAACTAAATATCTTTTATCGATAATTTCTCCTCTATTAGAACACTTGTAACAGTTGGCATTATACTCTTCCATTTAAACAGAAAGATTTTTTGTTTAAATGGAGATTATGGAACTAACTCTGCCGAGATATAAATTTTTCAGCGCAAATGTTTGTGTTTACATTTCTACAACAGAGATAAATAGAAATAAATTTCATTCTATTGTACAACTATTTAGGATATTTTGTCCTATGATTACAAAGATTATTCCGAAGAAATCGAGATTTTTTCATCAACGAAAGAGTATATTTTTTGAAGTTTTAGAAGGAATGAAAGAGAATAATATGAACATCATCAATTATTGTAAAAGACAAAATGAATGATTGTGTCTTTGGTGTAGTGTTGTTAGTGTGCGTGTTTGCGCTATGGGGGATCACATCACATTCAACTTCTACGGTGTCTATTGTTTAGAGACTTGGCCCTGCACTGCTACTGTCCAACCAAGTTAATGGCTAGGTGAGCTGTAATTCGGGTCTTAGACTCTGGAATTTTTTTGTTCCCAAGTCTCAATTTTCTTTAGGTAACTACTGTGTAGAAGTTGATGGAGATGATACAATTAGGGAATTTGGTGGTCGGGTGTTTTGTAAGTGTAATGTTGTATTAATGAACGATGTGAGAATGTAATGAACGAATTAAGGAAGAGAAGGAATTAAGGAATGAAGTGGAAAGGTGAGGAAGCAAATGGCGCGGCCAACCACAGTTTGTCCATTACTCGGCTTGTTCTATAGTCATTACACTATGGCCACTCGTGTAAAGACTTGTCCCCAACCACTGAACGACAACCATGTCTTCCTCAATAAAAAGCGCGCCTGAAGCTCTGGGATTTGAACCCAGAACCTCAGGCTTTGAAGGCAAGCGTCTTACCAACTGAGCTACGGATGAGTCTCGAAAGTTATAAGCTATATCTCTGCTATATAAGTTGTTCAATTAGGAGTGCTAGTTTACAAATTTATTAATAATTTTATATTTCAAAAACCACTCAACCGATTTGTAATGAAATATTGGTACACATATAGTAAATACTTAACTCTTTCGACTTAACTTATCCATAAGGGTGAAATCATCCCCTATTTCTTAATATTCATAAAAAAATAAAAAAATTAATCAGAAAAATCTGAAACTTCAAAAACAAGCGAGTTCAACTTAAAATTTCATGAAAATAACAAAATTTTCAAAATCTACCCCAATCATCCCTTATCTTAAAAACCTCTTATAATCTCGAGAACTATTGGAGCTTTTTTGCTGAAATTTGGTATATAGGAATCAGTAAATATTAAAGTATTTTTTAAAATCATAACTTCCGGTCCAAACCCTAAAGATGACCTTGGAATAGTTTTTTGTTAAATATCAATCCCCATTTTTTAAGATATTCTTTTGAAATTAAAAATGAATACTTATATCAATGTCTTTAAACAATTCTGTAAAGTTTTAAAATTATCCGATGAATAATAGTGAAAATAACGTGATTTTTTAACTGAATTTCTCTAATAATCGTTCTTAATCACATCATAGGCTAAAAATTTCTCAGAAACCACAAAACACATAACAAATCGCGTTTGTAACAGCTTTTTGAAAATCCATATTGATAATTATATCGTTCTTTGAACCAGAAATATTTGTCATACTCTTTGTTGTATCAATGACATAAATAGGTCTATTCGCTAAAAATTCTTTAGGAATTGTAATACATTTCCTTATTATTACAGTAAACTTTCTTAAAATCTTGATACATCTGATACATGATTCTGAAAAGACCTCCTGAAATGTTTTAAATTTTGTAATTCATCTGGATAATAAGAACCGTTCAATTTTACTCTGATATTTTTTACATCCAAACTATCAAACTTTGAAGGATTTTTTTTCTTGATTATTCTGTCTATCTGTTTGAAAACCTATGATAACGAACTTGGGATTTGAATATATATTTCTATAAATATTTGTAATATCGAACGAATAAGTTGTTCCGGAAATACCTTTTTGTTTCAATACATTGCCAATCTAGAAAATTAAACATAATGTTTTTGACTTTTTGTAATTTCATCAATCAACCCTAATTTTACTTCGTGGTTTAATAATCAATCATTGGAACTCTAATAAAAAAATCTGTAATTGTTATTTTTTCCATCAACAGGCATAACATTTCCAGTTGCAGTCCTTCAGAATCACATCATTGTCTTCTGCTCTTATAAAACTTAGATAAAATCCTCCCTTTATAAGATCGGAATAGTAACATTTTCAAAAAATCCTAATCCAAAATGAAGATAAATTTCCCAGCTGCTTCAAAAACACCAAATTTAAAATCTGATTCAAAGCCATTAGAAGTTTGAGAAATAACATCACTTTTTGAAATACGAAATAGTTCCTTTAATTGTGCTTAATTGGCCCACAGTTTTCGACTTCTTCTATCAATTTATTGTGTTTTCTTACTTCAATCTTAGAAAATAAAAACGGTATAAAATTATCGATTAATCCTAAACATTATCAGTTTCCAAGATATGCTTGACCATCTTGTTTTGTTAAAGTTTCCAGAAATATAAAACTGGAAGTTAGACGAGCAAAAGTTATCTCCAAAAATCAATATTAAACTCAGTTTCTTTTTATTCGGTTTCATTCAAATGTTGTTTACTAATTGGATAGAAATTTTTAAAACTCCGCCCTTTTCAATATCACTAGCATATTTTCTGTAGTCCGCCATTTAATAAGAGAAAATTTAGAAATTTTAAAACATCATGTATAAGAAAGATATCATTTTTTCATCGATCTAATGTACGTTTATTATAAGAAAAGATATAAATTAGAGTCATTTTTTAATGATCTACTTCGTCATATTCAGGATTCTCTTCCTTAAATTTTTGCGATCTCGGTCACATATTTTCAATAAAATTTGCACAGGATAGTAAAACCGCTATCTATAATAATATGTTCCAATCAACTGTATCTTTATTTTCATCCAAAAACTTTATACTCAAGTGTTGATAAAGACAAAGAACAGACATATGATCTTTTAATTGATAAATGTATATTTTTCTTGAATGAACTCTGGGGACAGAGTTTGATATTTTGCAATGTTTATACCAATTCAATTTGTTTACGTATAATCTCATCATATCTTCGGATAATTCATATTTTTGAGAAATGTCATCCCAATGTTCTTTTTTCAAATCTCTTTCGTGTTGCATTATAAAAAGATCGAAAGCACTGTAATGTCCCGCCATCTCTATTTATTAGGGAAAAATTTCAAGTTTTTGTAAATTGACTCTTTTTTGAGTTACATTCAGCAACATTTTCCCCGAAATTCTCTTAACTCCATTGGATGTTTTGCATAGTATTTTATATCATTTGTTTGCAGTTTTTTTCTTTACATCTCACACAATATATGAGCGCCATTTATATAAGGAAAATTAGTCATCATAGCCGCCTAATCCATTAAATCTGTTATCAATGTTTTCAAAAGATTTATTAACATCTTCTTGTAAATTTATTAAAGTTTTTCTTCTAGTTTATTTACTTTAATCGAGATATAAAGGAGTATTGATCATCTATTCTTTTAAGTAATTCATTATTATGTGTTACTTTTCTCATTGAAACGTGTACCAAAAATTTTCAAAAAAAGTTTACTTTCTCATTGAAATGTGTATCAAAATCTTCCAGAATTTTGTTAATTGTTACACCAACTAATTCATTAACATTATTTTTATATGTATTAAAGTTTTCTTCTAGTTTATTTACTTTATCAAGTAATTCACCAACTTCGTCTACTGATCTTCTATTTCTGGCTTCTAACTTGTCATAGACTTCTGTTGTAAAATCTTTAACATGCTGTTTTATGATTCTCATAATTTTGTTTTAGTTCATTAAACATTTTAATAGGATCTTCTAATTGAATCATTACAACAACATCAAATGGATTAATTCCTTTACTAACACTGCTAATTCCTTTTTCCTTTAAAATCTAAGGCATTTTTAACATTCGGATCATGTAAATCAACAATAATCGATGTTTTTCTGATAATTTTAGAGGTTTTAAAATTTGTTCTTTTAACAACAACATCATGTTTGTCAATACCAGGTCGAACACCGACAATTCTTTTCTTATTAGCCAAACTAAGCATAATTCTTTTTCAACTTTGATCGCTTCAGTAATTTTATCAGCTTTATCGATATGAGACATTAAATTGGTAAATAATTTTTTTACACCATCATCAACTTCTTTTTCCAATGTTTTTATTTTATCAGCAACTTCATTTGAACTCATGAAATTTGCAAGTTTTGTTATCATATTCTGCTTTAAAATCTTTCCAATCTCAACAGCAAAACATATCTGAATCTGGAAGGTTTTGTAATACATTTTCTAACTTTGTATATCAAACTCATTTCTCAAACTATCAAAAATTCAAACTATTATCTACATTTTGAATAATTTGTGTTCCAAATACGTCAAAAATATTTTGTGAATCCATATTTATTAACTAATAATTTGTTAACAACTTTCTTTAAAATCTTTACCAGTACTCAGTTTTCATTCAAAACAAAAACACATAAATGACCACAAATTGGGGGATCTTTAATAGTCTTGAATCTGAGAATCATTGTAGTAGACGCTTGATTTTTTCAAATATTTAATCAATTCTATAGGTGGTTTGTCCTCAATTCTTCCATACGAATCAAAAATAACATGCATTCTTATCATTTTTTATAATAACAAATCCAATGCGTTTCCACTTCCCATAATCGAGTCTAAGTTCACAATTCCACATTCAAATTTCTTAACTTTTTCAGGTAATGTAATCTCTCATGAAGATTCCTCTAAAATGTTTAATATTTTTGCAGATTTCTTCCAATTCTCCGAATGTTAAAGGTTTAAATTTTTTTTTCAATGTTTGATTTCACGTAATTCAAAGTTTTTTTCATCTAATCCAGATCCTGTAACATCTTCCAACTCTTTATCTAACCAATTTAAAAATGTTTCGAACAATAGGAATCACATCTTTTTTAACGATTGGAGCAGCTTTACGAACATAAGGAACAACATTTTTAACAACTGGAATATTTTCTTCTCCAAAATCTAATAAATCTTTCAAAAGTCCACCATTTTTAAATTCTTTCAACTGATTATAAGAAAATTCTATTCTGGTTCCTTTATTGTTTTTTCTTATGTTTTTCGAGTTTATTGTTGTATTGTCTATTTTGTTAAAAATATCTTATCTTCGCCATTTTTTTAGTTGATCTATTTTAAATTGAATACTAACGGGTATTTTCTTCTTAAAAGCGGATTTTATTTTTTCTTTCTGATTTTTGCTGAAATTTACGTTCACCTCCATTTATATAGTTAAAATTTCAAGTTCTCTTCGATTCCCATTCCTAGTTTTTCTCTTCAAAAACATTGCTCCAGCTGTTGGAAGCGCAACAAATCTTTCACCTAAACTAGCATCTTTTGATAAAAATCTATCCATTGCCTTATCTTGCAAAACTTTATCTGCGATATGTCTGGAATTTGTGTCTCTATGTTTTGCATAAAAAATATCGTGTTCCTTTGCAGCTTGATCTAATTTTATTTATACCAGGATCTCCTCTTTTTAGTCTTTTTTTTTCGAGTTTTGTGCCAGGCCCCAGATAACTGATAAGTTGGTACGTGTAATTCAAAAGGTAAATTGTTGATAAAATCATTCAAAAGTCCACTACCCTCAATCATAGATGAACTTATTGCCGGCAAAACTCGTTTTAAATATTTAATTCCATCAGGTTTTTTCAATCAATTTCATCAAGTTTGTTCGAAATAAAATCTGTTTTTTAAATCGCTTTCTTTTCGTTCAAAAAATTGTTGTTTCCAGCCTTTTCTTGAGCATAAATATAATTTATAATTCCATCGAGTTTTTGTCAATCGTCGATATATCTGTACTCAATCTTATTATCACTGTATTTTCTTATACCAGATCCTTCGATTCGTTTTTCCCAAATTGGTTTAATCAAATTGAGATATTTTTTACCTTTACTTGACTTTGGTTTCTTAGTTGATGGATCATTATTTTTGTAAATTGAATCAGATTTCCATAAAATTTCAGTATACTTTTTCAAGTCTTCTTCAGAATATAAAACCGTCTTTTGGAACATCAGTGCCTGTTAATAATCTCCATAAACCTTGAGTTCCTTCATATGTTTTTTTTCATTAATAATGATATCATTATGCTCAAAATTCACGGGCAAATTTCCAATCATAAAACTTTTCTTTTTTCTGTCCCCAATACAAACCAAATTTATCATCCTTTGCTCTAGGAAGAAATTTTTTACCAATTTCACCAATTATTATATCCGTTATTATATCCGGTAGAGTCTTCAATGATTCGAGGTCTAAATGGTGTTGAAGATGGTAATTTTGGCAATTTCAAACTCAGATTCTGGTATCGAAATATCAGCAAATTGTCGTACAAACTGGAACCAAATTCATCAAATTTTGATTATCGCTTAAAACATTTTCAATTTTGCCCTCAACATTTTTTATTGCAGATGTTACAGGTTGATTAATTTTTTTGAATAAATTCTTGTTCTTTTTCATCAATTCGAATCTGTTTCTTTAAATTCTTTGATTAATTTCTTTTCTATTTGATCAAGTTTATTTGCTTCTTCTGAAGTTACGTTCGCCATTTATTTAGGAAAAATTTTTGAAACGTAAACGTGGAACGTGGAAACGTGAACACGAAACGTGAACACGGAACGTAAAACGTGAACGTGGAACGTGAAATACGAACGTGAAACACGAACGTGAAACGTAAAACACGAACGTAAAACATGAACGTGAAACGTAAACACGAACGTGAAACATGAACGTGAAAACATGAACGTGAAACATGAACGTGAACGTGGAACGTGAACGTGGAACGTGAACGTGGAACGTGAACAGATTTACCGTTTTTTCTGTTATTTTCATAATGTAAATAAAAAAGTAAAGATAATATAAAAATAATTGTAACAAATATTTTATCAAGTAGATTTGTCAGACCACTGAGCAGCATTTATATTAGAAAATTTATTCCGATATTTTACCATTTTTTAGGCTTCAAAGTTAGATTAATAGTTAAAAATCCGTAGTCTTCCTTCCAAATTTTATCACATAACTCAATAAAGTGGTTAAAACTCATATCAGATCCCCACATAATTGTTATAAATCTTTCTGGAATAATGATCATCTTGTTTAAAAAAACACACAACATATTCAAATTATTTCTTATAACTTGTTTATCAACCTTTGAGAAAAGCATTGAGAAAGATAGATACAAGATATGTTTTTTGTGACGAGACATTACGAAATATTCTTTAATAACGTCTTGATTTTCCAAAATACAATCATCTAAAACGATTAAAGAATTCGGTTTACATTCGCTTAATGGAACTATGTCCTCGGAAGCATTATAAAAATGTGATATTTTTTTGTTTAAGTTTTTCTCTCAATATTTTCAAATCTTTCTTGTAATTTTTTATAGGCGTCTTGTTCTAAAGATTGACTAAAAACATACAAATTAAAATAAGGAATCAACCTATTGTAGATCAAATTCAATAATAAAGTTGTTTTTTTCCACATCCACTTGAACCAACAATTAACAATCTGATCGGTTGATCTTTCTTATTTTCTTCAAAAGACGTTTGAAGTTTTATCTGATCTTTTTGCTTTAAAAAATTTCTCCATTTAAATAGAAGATTTTCATCTTGAAGCAACCGCTTGCGAAAATGAAGCTGTTCAAGTTGACTTCAGAAAGCTCTCAATTATTTTTAAACTTGGAACATCCTATACACTTAGAGGAAGAATCAAATTATTTTTATCGGTTTAAGCGGTTTTTATTCTGACAATTTTGTAATAAATATTAGTGAAAGTTTCTCCTTATTGCATAGGATTTAGTGAGAAGAACATAACAAAATACTATGGTTTAAACAAAGGATATTATACTTTCGATCAAATAAAAAATTCCCTTAAAAATTATCTGAAAACATTCAAACAATCAGATAAATCTTTAAACTTTGACGAAAAACAAGTTTTGAAATGCAAAAAAATTATCTCCTCTAATAAAATTCAAAATAAAATCACCAGTAAGAATAATGTTTTCAGCAATTATTGTAGAATTGTTAGGGTTTGTTCAAGAAACTATTGAGCCAAATTCAGGTATATTTAGGAAATAAAACGCCAAAATTTAGACCGTTTAATGTAAATTGAAGTGCACTGCAATCTCGTTGAACCTAGTTTTGTTTGAAAATCATACCGTACATTTACACAAAGAATCTGAAATTTTGTACACTTTTTTCCCAAATGTTGCTTATGGATCAAAAATCAGTAAAAAAACCGAATGAAATCGATTATATTCCAATTAGAAAAAATATTAAAAAGAATTCAAAAAATCGTTCTAACTATACAAGACTCTGAGGGAAATTTATTAAATAATGAGAGTAAAACAACAATATATTTAAGATTGAAAAAAGGAAATAAAAATGAGTTGATGATGATGACAAAATTCAATATTTTTTACTTAAAAAAACAAGGGGCTATTCGAATGGCCCCCTTAACAATCTTCATCCTGACCCTGTTTTTATCAATGAATCTGGACTTTATACTGAAATAAAAATTACTAGTTAAATTTCTTTTCTATCTAAATGGAGTCAGTTGTAGACCTAACTCAACAATCAACTTACATTCAATAATAAAGACATTTGCACGATTGTTGACGAAAATAATGAAATTTGGTTTAAGGCTAAAGATGTTGCAGAAATTTTACAATATGAAAATACTAGACAAGCTATCCATAAATAATATTGATAATGACGAGAAAATAGCCTTTAAATATATAAATTACAAGAGTCTATGCCATAGACCCTTTCAAAATCTTCATCCTGACACTATTTTCATTAATGAATCTGGATTTTTATTCTTCAATACTAAGATCTAATAAATTAGAAGCAAAAACCTTTCAAAAAGTGGGTTACAAAAGAGGTTTTACCCTCCATTAGAAAATTTGGTGAGTACAAACTTGAAAACAAGATTAAATATTTAGAGGACGAAGTTAAACACTTGCAAATTAAAGATGAAATAAAAACGGAAATAATCACAAAACAAAGTGTAAAAATTGACTTAATGAAACCAGACCTTGTTTGTAAAGATTTTGCTAAGAAAAAAACACCATGTTTTTGTATTAATTAAGAAGAATCACATGTGGGAATATCCTTATTACGTTATCAGAGCTCAAAAGAGAGAAATACCGAAAAAGATTGAAAGAACTTGAAATTGATTACCCAGAAATGTGAAATTTTATTAAGACAAGGAGATCCAAATAGTATAAATCTCTACAACCAAATGAAAGAATCTTTGAATATTTTAATACAAACGGAAATCAATTTTACTACAAATATGGCAGACATTCTCGATCTGATTTATAGAATATCTAAA
>NW_025777342.1:0-17936 GCF_021130785.1 Homalodisca vitripennis | reverse complement strand
AACTTGGTTTTTTTAAATAATTTAAAAGAAAATAATATTTTAAAAATTATTTTTAAATTGAATTAAAAAAACTAAAAAGTAATGGCTGGTAACTAGATTTAATATATATATACTTTTCCATTTATATTATCGTTAAAGTTTTGATGGTCCATTCATTATATATTGTTTTTGTAAGATTTGATCATGTACAAACCCGGGGGAAAAGTTTATTAAACAAGTTTTTCTGGATTGTCTCCAAAAAAATAAATTTATAAGTAACAATTTTACAATTATTTAAAAGTAAAAAGTAAGTTATGGAAAGTATTATTAGACTTTGATGAATTAGAACTCTTAAGAATCAGGTAATCAGAATCATCCATAAAGGATTTGAAAGACAAATAATATTTAACAGCTTATTAGATGTGGCGAGAACGAATATGTAAATTTTACATACGAACTGTAAGTTTGTTAGCATGAACGTGAGTACATTATTACTAAATTAATTTTGCTGGATATCATAATTTCTCAATGGATTTATTGAAATATAAAGGGAATATTTTAAACAAATAAAGGGTAACGTTTTGATATTGTTTGCGTTTAAATTAGCAATGGAGTGAACATCTAGTACATTGTTGTTTGGACTATGTTAAATTTTACCTTCTCTAAGACACGTACAGGGTATAAGTGCTAGGCGGGGCATTTACTACATAGATGATTAAATTCCATCATGTACATCATTGATTATTTACACACAACGCCTAAGTGTTATAAAAATTACTATAAGAAGTTCCCATGTATTTCAAAATGAATACGTAAACCACTTTATTTTAATTTCGATTATTATTTTTTAAAGGGTTAACCTCTTGAATATCAAAGTTTTTAGTAATCACACGAGTACATCGTTATTTATCGTTGCTATTTGAACAATTTAATGTATGCAGCGTAAAACAACGAAACACGCCCAGTTGAGAAGTAATGAATTAAAAACAATTTTAAAAAATTATTAGTAGACACATTATGTTGTATTAATATATTCACCAGCATTGATTATATATATGTTTCGTTGATCTTATTAAAAATTACAAGTTTAAATGCGAGAACGTTGTTAAAGACAAATTACATACCTTTTCTTTCCTGGCCTAAAGAGGTAAGAAAATGTATGTATTTCACCTATTAATGGTTCGTTTGTAGAATAGTACACATATTTATGGTTTCAAAAGACCATAAAATCAATGACCTATATTCCTATGGACCTATTTGTTAAAGACTAAAACAACTATTGATTCGATACAGTTTGAAGAAGTGATTTTACAATAATATAAATATTAAGTTTGCCAAATTCTAAAACTTTATTTAGTCAACAAAAAGAAAGAACTAAAACAACACCATTAAAAATTCAAGTAAACTACTTTCTTACTATTGGTTAGGGATAATGGAAAACCAGTACTACATTTATCTCAATTCCCAACCTCATTCTAAGTCCACGGTACAAAATCACACGATTTTACAATAAACTCCTGGATCACGACGAGGGCCGATGCTTAGACAGTTTATTGAATGTGGCATTGTCTGCTTTAAGCTTTCAAATGTCAAATTTAGTTTAGTTTCCAAGAATTACGTTTAATAATTCAGAGAGAGATATTTTCTTAAATCGGCCAAATTCGTTCTTAAATAGTTCTTTCATTATGACCCCCATATTCGATTTAAAAAAAAAGTGAGCCTATTATGGATACTAATGAAAATTAAGCCTAGTTGTCAATTTAATGAACTAGTTTTAACACAATTAACGAATATGTACGTTATAATTTTGAAATTATATTTGGTTAATGAGTATTGTTAAAAATTATAGTGTAAAATAAATATACTTTAAGTTTTAGAGATTTAAACATTATATTTATAAAGTCTTATATGTTTTATATATCTCCTTATATTTGTGTATCACATTACAGAGGGTTCTTTGTAAGGAGGACTTTAAAATGCAGTAAAAGTTATTAAAAATATTTTTTTGTTATAGCATGATTTGATTCTCTTACAACCTATAAGGCGCTGCTCCATAGGAGTGTCAATAAATGGTTTTTTTTATGAAACAGAAGAAAAAAAGTAGGGTCGTGCGGGCAAACAGTGAGAACGACCATAAATTTAATACAGTGAAACTCAACATTGGTTATTGCATTAAAAAATAAAAGGGGCATCAATTACACGATCAATTGCAATTTACATATTCAAATTTGTTAATAATATTTTACATATGTGATCACAAATATAAATATATATAAAGAATATATATATATTTATTTTTATATATATAAAGTCTATATCAATGCATTAAACTAATATAGTAGAAATCGGCTAGTTAACCTGTATTTTAGTTAACCCATGGATTTACTTCGCACCTTCCTAACAAATTTATAAAAATAGAAAATAAACAATACAATATTTGACATTTATATTGTTAAAGATTACTTTCAGGTTATTTATTATTTTAAATAATTTTCGCAGGCCACCCAACATAAGATATAGTGACACTTTTTAATATCGAGGATTAGAGACACGGACAAAATTCATTGTTAATCATTTGGTTTAATATTTGAACACAATTTTGTAAAATATTAAATGGTATTATTATAAAAAGAAATAATAATAACTAATCTATGAAACGTGATTTCATCAATGAAAGCAAAAATTTTTTTTATTCGTCAAAGAGAGCACGTTCTCAACCTAACTTTTTATGAGACGGTTTTAGAAGGAAAATACAGTACATCGCCTGTTTTATAAGACTACGTACTGACAAAAGGTAAATAAATAAAATCAGTTAAAGTGTTTCATGATTGATCAAGAAATTTAATGGAAAGGTAAGATGTTTTTTTTTTTTTTTGTGGGGGGGGTGTTGGGGGGGGGGGGGGGGGGGGGGGGGGGGGGGGGGGGGGGGGGGGGGGGTTTTCCTGAGACTCCTTTAAGAGTTTAAACAACGTCAATGGAGAATGAAATCACAATTATGTCAGGAAACAGCTGGTAATCAACAGTTTTTGAAATCTCAAATTCTAACAATATGGAGTCCCATCCAGGCGGTAAATCCAGAGAAGTTAAATTTAATTTGGTATAAAGGAACTTTTATTTCCAATATAGTACGTGAGTTTAACTGCTTTCCATGAAGGACTTAAACGAGTTTTTACACAAGCTCTCTTTAATCTCCTTGGTTTATGTCTTGAACTTGAAACATTCCTTGTTAGACTCAGTCATCGTAAGAGGTTTTTAATTCTCTCTCGAAACACTTTGGCCTTTGTGACGTCACAAGAGATTAGCATTTGCATTTAAAAAACAGACTTTTAATCAGTGTTCTAAATAATAAAAGGAGTCTATTTTAGTAAACTTGAATTTATGTAAATTACTTCATTAAAATAATTATGTACCACAGGCTCACTAAGACTGTTTATTTAATTTTGTTTTTAAATAAACAAAATAATTCGTAATTATTATCTTCTTATAGTTAATACTAATCCAATCGAGATTAGCTATCTTTAATTAATAATTAAGTATAGGAAAATAAAGAGTCCATAACTGTATATATATACAAGATCACTTAAATAAAATTGGTTAACAAAAGTCGAAACCTTTTCTAAATCTGTGACATTAATAGCAAACCTAATGCGTCCTTGTGTATTATTGTAAATTTAATAAAGGAGTAGCTAGTTATCCGCGGTTTAGCCACCTGCAGTAATGGTCCTCTAGGTTTTGCACGCACTGTGTGAAGCACTTCTTGGGGTCCCTAGTGAATTATATTTAAACCATGCAAAAATGTAGAGTTTTTTCGTAGAAAACAATTATAAAAAATATTGTCACAATATGATCATTGTATATTTATTAATGTCATAGGTTATTTTTTGGTGGCCATAGAAGGTATTGACCTTATTTTCCCCTTTCAATTAAAAATATATAGACAAGTACATACTTAGTACATCAATTAGGTATTAGAAGGCCTACCTAAGTAAAAAACGCAGCTATGATGGTTGTTATAGACAATTTCTTTTTAGGGAAACGTTTAACATAGTAAACTTTGTCTATTATACCAATTTGTCCTCTTTGTCCCTTTTGATATTTTGCATTTCCTGTTCATGGGGTATGATTGTAGCACAGTAATTTGGTTAGTGTTTTATCCCTAAAGTTTGTATGTTTAGTAGAGTTTTATTATAATATATATATATATATATATATATATATATATATATATTTAAAAACGTATTATTATGGAATGTATCACGAAATTTAAATATATTTTCAGTGATCATAAGTGATTATCATAAATTTAATGTAATTAAGCAATTTCAAAGAATATTCTACAATTTTACGTGTTATTTATAAGGATATTGTGTGGAACAAATGCTGCTAACAGATAGCATATTGTATATTAACTTTGAATGTTATACAGTATATCATAAATTGACAAATGCTTTCCTTCCACATAAGCATATTAAAATATTTCCTCAATAAAATAAGTTTTTTCATTTCCCTTATAGATGTATGAGAACTTCCGCGGTAAGACGGTACGATGTATTCAGTCTCGGGTATCGGAAACTTTGAAGCACCTTTTTTAAAAGATGTTTCTTTAATTACGTTGTAAAATTGGGCAAACTGTGCACTTCCGTAAAAGCCTTATAAAAGAGTGAAGACAAATCATATATTATATAAGGATAACATTGCGTAATTTATTCTGTAACTCTGAATCATTGCATATTAATAGGTTACATAAATATATAGGCAATGAAATTTTAGAAGTTACAGTTAGTTGTTCTATTAACAAATAGAAAAGCTATGAACACACATCCTATATCAATGCAATCTCATCTTGCTTTGAATCCTATCTGTATGATTGGGTGAGCAAAATTAAATCCTGTCACGGAAAGGTATTACAAGTTGAAACATGTTCACGATATCTCTAAAACAATGATATATACATTGAAATACTGAATGAAGCTTTATTTGTAGGTAAACAGAAATTATTCAAATGTCGTGAATGTCTATCTGTGATTTATAGGTGGGCGTCAATATAAACTATCACTTAGTAAATTCGCGCAATTTCTAAATATTTCTATCCAGCATGTTTGTAACATTTGTTTTCTATATGATTTTTCCTGCCTGTCCAGAACACATATCAAGAAGTAAAATGAGGCTTTAGATCTAGAATGTTGCACGGAATCTCAGAAAATTCTTGTATGCAAACACATTGTGTGGTGAGATACTATCGTGTATTTAAACATGATTAATTTGATCTAACAAGTGTTATATCAAACAAATATATAAATACAAATTATTCCAATTTGAGTAAGAATTTATCTAGGTATATATAGCATATAATTGGCATACGTTAGATGTATAGAATTAATTTGATGTGACAATCAAATCTGAACCAAGTATTAGTATATTTAAAATTCACACTATGACCAGAAACGTTTCAGACCGGTGGTGCTCTTTCATTAGATCCTACAAAAATCCCTAAATGTGACATATTGTGACCAAGTCAATACTTTAAAGAGAGATTAAGGATACTACATATTTTATAGTTATTTATCTAATATTTTTATTAAAAAATTAATATAAAATAGGTTACTTTGGAATGATTACATTGGCCAACCCAAATTTCTGTTCATATGACATAACATTTATGTTTAAATTATCCAATGTACCCATATACGGCCCCCCATTAAGACGATAACAATCACTAAGCGCGGTTTTTATCCAACCCTTAATGTTAAGTTGTAGATAGCTATGCAAACCTATACTTGTAGATAATAAAGTTGTTATTAGAGTTTTCTACAAATTTAAATGCTCGAAATTAACAATTGGATTTATATTACAAGTATTAGCAAAGGTACACCTTTCATATAGGTTTATTAAAGTTAATTTTATCTCACCAAAATATGAACCTGTATATTTTGATGGTATAATATGACTTATCTATGAAGGTTTATATTTGTGTTTCTGCAATACTATTTGGTAGCAACTATTTCAAAAAAGTACATGTGATTTGTGAATATTTAGTTGGTAATATTAACCTATAAAATTTAAAGTATTATTCGGGCAAATAAGTGGACATGAAAATTTACTATAAATTTAAATATAACCATGTAGTAATACGGTATTAAACTATTGTTTCTTCATATATCGACCCTTATTCATAATGAATACATTGCCATAACGTACTCACAAAGTTTGCTTGTTTCCTCTCATAGTTTAGGTGAAATATTCACATGGATAAAAGCTTCAAATAATTTTAGTGCTCCGTAGTGAAGATTAAGTTTTGTTTTTTATTACGGTTTATATACAATTTTAGAAGACTAATGAAAATCGCTATAAATAAATGAATTTTTTTTTTTTCTGTAGAAGTATAATTTATGACTTACATAGTCCTATTTTAACAACTTAAATCGTATACGTGTTTTGTTGGGTGTAGAATCTTATAATAATTATAATAGTTATTTATATTTTTTGAGTTATAACTTAACGTTTTTATATTCAGAAACATTTAAAGAATATCATTCATAAAACCTAGCTTGTTCACTTAGAGTGGAACATTTTCTTAACTAGGACTGTATTTGGATAATCCGTAATATTGCATAGTTAATTAAGCATTCTCACTAATTTATCCATCAATTTTATTGTTTTTTTGTTGTATTATTTGTTATTTTTGTTAAAAACAATAAAACAAAATTTTATGAGTTTAACTGACTTTTTAAAAGTATTTAAGATTTTAAGTATTACACATAATAGGTAATGTACAGATAATCTGTAATCAGATACTGATAGTAGAAATGAAAGCCAAAGCTTAAAATACTTTATTTTTACAGTAAAGTGTCGCGTATCTGTACTCAAAATGACAAAACTTCCGCAACGTTTGCAGAATACTGATATGTTCAACTTCATTCTTTTTACAAAGGTTCTTTTCTGATAGTAACTTGGATCATTAAATCGATATGACTCTTAAAAGAAACAAATGAAACCGTAATAAAAGTATTTTGTTTAATATCTAAGAAAATGTGGTTATATAGCATAATATTTCATAAACACACTTTTTAAAATTTTCATATATGTACAGAATGCAAAACTATGCATTTAAACAATACAGAATAATAATTTAAGCTAATATAATATGAAATATTTGAAATGACTTGTTAAGCTAAAAAAAGTAAATTCTCACGTAATATAACAGATTATGCACATGTTTCTTTTTAACATACGTGTTTGGCGAAGTAATTAATTTATCTTAATGTTTCATTTGATCCCATTTTTATAGTTCTGTTTGTTAAACATGTCGAGCGAATTACCCAAAAGGGGAATTGTTTTATTAATGAAATGCACTCCATTAACCTGCCAGATCGTGCGTCACAATGCACCTTTCATTGATGGAATTCAATTTGCAAACAATTAAAATCTCTCATAGCGTCTGTCGCCGGCAGCGTCTTAAACCGCTCGATTGATTTTTTCTTAGAAAGACAAGGCTCAATGTAACGCGGTTTTCAAATATGTAAATATTTTCCTAAAGAAAACGTGAAATGAATTTTCAAAGTAAAGGGAAATCCATTCTTGTATTATTAATAAACTCTAAGATTTATTTTTCCAAA
The DNA here is from genome assembly GCF_021130785.1 of Homalodisca vitripennis. Classification (NCBI taxonomy): domain Eukaryota; kingdom Metazoa; phylum Arthropoda; class Insecta; order Hemiptera; family Cicadellidae; genus Homalodisca; species Homalodisca vitripennis. The sequence continues at coordinate 10,341 of NW_025777342.1, read as the reverse complement.
TTTGTTATTCTAGATTGCTATGAAGATTTGTGGATAATAATAATGTATAGTATATGATATTGTATAACCACATATTGTATATGATCTGTTTGATTTTATAAAATTAATAATAAGTTCAAAAGTGTTTATTTATTTGGTAGTGCAAATTTATAAATCATGTGAAATAAAAAGAAAATATGAGTGAAAGGATAAGAAGTTTTTAAGATTAATTCTTCCTTTTTGAAAATAAATAATCAAATATTTGTCTAGAAAAGCAACAAATATACCTAAATATGCAATTTTATCCAGGTGTTTATAAACCATATTATTCTTGTAGATATTATATTTACCTCTTCACTGTGAGTTTTATTAATTGAAAAAAATTTAATACTAAATAAGCGTTTGAAGTCATTAAATTACGTAAATACTTAATTTAATGCATAGCACGTGACATAAAACACGGATATCGTAAATGTATAACCCAGAGAAATAATAGGACTACAACCACCACGTAAAATCTATGCCAGAATATTTTACGTTTACTATGTATTATGGTTTTAAGATAATCACACTACAACATGAATAAGCACAACTTAACAAAAGTGTTAAGCAGAGCATATCTGCTACTTAATTTAATTTAAATGTTAAACCAGAAACATCATAGCACGAATATAACTACCAGGTAAATCTACGCCACATTGTTTTACGTTACAATGTATTAGAGTTTAGAAATATCAATACAACACGGATAGGCAAAACTACAAAAGAGTATTAAGCAGCGCACGTGACCTTACTCATGTATAATATTACTCTCTAAAACAGACAAATTATAGCAAGGGGAATACAACAGGTAAATCTTTTCAACATTGTTTCATGTTACGCTGTATTATTATTTAAAAATGTTCATGTTTTATTTCTAGGGTTTTCTTCTCCTTACAATCATTCATTATACCCACTTTTAAATGTGGTCATTATTTGCTTTGATAAATTTCATTATTTACATAACTGAACTATCCGTTGCCAATTCATCCGTTTCACAAGAAAGTGATGAAGTTTACCTTATCAGTTCGGACGTAATTCCAGCCACTGTTGTCCAAGCAATGTGTTTAAAGTTTTACATAAGTTTCGACAGCCCCAGTGATCATCCCAAGTCTCAGTGGCCACAAATTATTGTTGTTAGCCATGTCATTAGTACCGGACTAAACAATGTCTTGAATGTACAATCTAACTGTCGGTAAACTGTTAGCTAAGGTTAATATGCAAAATCTGATTTTAGTGAAACAACGTCACGAAATATGAAAGCTGGAAAAAGATAAGTCAAGAGCTACTAATAACATATGTTAATGAAAGAATATCTCGTATATGAAGCAGTTTTTTACAGTGTGTGGGTACGAGTATATGAAATAGATACCTAGTCTACCGTTTTATGTTATATTTGTTATATAATATATCAAATACAAGTTTTAATTACAAAACAATACTTACAGTAGTTATAATAAATTAAGAAACAAATTACAATTAATAAAACCAAATAAATAAAATCATCTACTGAGTAGAGAAATAATATTTCAATTAATAAAACAAACAAAATTTTTCATAGTCAATTTACTATACATTACTAAGAAAAGCCTCAATTACATTACTCAAGAGACTAGAAATGTCTGTCTGTCTATCTGCCTGTCCGTCAGCACGATACCTCAATAACAAAATGAATTATGGATTTAAAATTGTGCATGTAGGTTTATTTCTATGTACGCAACACTGTTTCGATGATGGCGAATGTCACTATATGGGACTTAGCTGAGCGTTAAAATATTTTCACATTGTTCATACCGATAATCAAGGAATGCAACAATAGAATTTTAAAAATAACTACATTTGTAAACAATTAGAAGCCCTTCATATGAGATTTCAGCATGTGACTATTATTTATAGAGTAAAATTAGAAATAACTCGGGTTGAGATTCATGTGTAAATGTTTACTGAGAAGATTTAATCTCAGCGCACTCTTGCGTTACAGCTCTGTTATCTGTGCCGAGGGGGTGGTGATCAACGGCGTAGGAACTAATGGTACGTTCTACTCAACCTTCGCATCGTTCTAACGAGTAGTGTTCGAACCACATCAGTTTACTATTCTACTCATAAAATATTTAGGGACAATTATAATTCAGGTCCAAAGAAAAAAGATTTCTTTAAATTAAGTAGTCAGGTGACTCTGGCTGTGACATGCAATTTTATTCACACAAACTAATTTCCTTAAGGAAAAATAATTCAAGAATGTATTTATATTCAATACCAATGTATTTAATTTAAATATAAAATAAATATTCTTTATACATTATATATGGAGATGATGTACTAAGAAGTATTATAATGGTTTTGTTACAGTGCCAAGTTATTAGTAACGCACTCTGGCTTCCTCTACTTTAACGTATTAACCATAACACTTAAGATAGCGTAGTTTGCGTTAGAAAACCGACCTAAGAAATGTTGAAGCAGCAGTATCTGCCTCAGACAGACACATTACCTTTGACGTACACAGTCGTTAACTGTAGGGCACGTTCTTGAGGGTTCGCTCATCAGCATCGACCAGTGTCATCTTTAGGATGGCAATAATCTTAGCTGTACAGACATTACGTACATATAAAAAAAGAGTAAACAAATTTAAGACCTCTAAATAGAAGTAAAAAGTTCAATTTTCATTATTATTTACATGCGACTCAAACAGTTTCGTTCATATAAGGAATGATATTAAAAAAAAAAATCATTTATTATTTTGTATTACCATGAGCGTATTCTAATTATGATGATGTAGATGATATCGCTAAAGTACCTAAAAAGTTTAAAATTACAATAAGAATTGTTTCTTACATTTCATAAAAAATCTGAATTTTCAACTCACGAAAGAAAAAAGAAGAAAATACATTTCCAGCTTTCTAAAACACTTTTAGGGTTACAACCTGATTTCATATATTTATAAGGCTTTTATAATATGATAACCAATTATTCCAAGTTCTTGAGTTGCTTTATGTCATTATTAAGTTTTTACGCCAAAAATCAAGATGATTGTCCATATAAACATTATAAAAGTATAGTAGTATATCAGGAATAAATAGATTAACTAACGATCTTCTAGATTGATTCATTGTTTAAACCTGATACAAGCAACTGTAATTATGTGATCTCCTTTAAGGTAAACAAATTTATTAGGATATCTTCATATTTGCAAAATTTTTAATTTGCCTTACACACAGTTTGGAATAAAGTTCCTTTGAAAATTATAGGCTCACAGTTTTTTTTTTTTTATATAAAGATTCTTAAAAAAATTTCCCATAATAAATATAAAACTCACAAATAATTTATAACTTAGAGTCTTAAAAATTTTAAAATTGAATTTGTTATGAATATGGTTATTGAATTCGGACACCGTAAAATTCCAATTAACATATAAAGAGACACGGTAAATGCAATTGCTAACGTAACCTAGCATCATTTAAACAGAATTTGGTGTAGATAGCAATAATATATATAAATAACTTGTAGTAAATGTATAAAATATATTTTTATAATAAATAGGCCTAATATGATTGCCAAATCCTTAAAGTATTTCGAATTCGGTTAGCTGACCAGCATTTCAGTCCTGTTCTAGCTTCTCGCTATAACTTTCCAGAGAACAAAATTTGAAGTTAATAGAGCCTACAAATAAACAGAGATCGTTAATATTCTACAATACACCGGTGAAAAATTTAATAGCTCTAATTGGATAAAAGTTAAATGACCTATACAAAACGTTAAATTATCGGTTTGCATGTTTAAATCATCAATTATCATGGAAATATTTTTGGATTTTAATTTTATCATTAAACATGAAATTGTATCATATACATTTGTTTTATTTACTAACCGTGTTCTGTGACTTCGCTCGCTTTTCGTAAACTTTGCCCGTTTAAGAGCACAACTGGTTGAAGTGAATACATTTCCAACGCCGATGTACAGTTTCCTTTGTTTCCATGATCAAGACAATTTTTAAAAGTATTTTTATAGCTATTGTACGCGAACAAGCACTTGCACTTTTTAAAAACAGTGGCCTAACACTCAAGGTTTAAGTTCAATCAGAAAATTATTTTAAAGACCAATATACATAAAAACTTCAGCGGCTTCAAATCGTGTTTTGCTACTTAATATACATAACTGTCTCGTAAATGCAATTTATAATATGCAGGCGCTTTGAAAAATTTATATTTTGCAGCGCCGTGTGGTGGTGAGTCACATTAATGGGCAGAGCAATATAAACCTTGTACGTGGAAAAATAAATATACATCCAGATTTTACGATGAATTGAGAGGCAACGTCGTATTGGATTTCACCCAGATTAATTTTACTCGTCTTGTACAAAGAGAGTCGACTAAAATAATCCAATCTTAATTTATAAGTGTCCACTTTGTCTAAAGCAGTAAGAAGATTACAGTACATACATACGTAAATACTACTAACATCATTACTGCTTATCATTTACTACGTACTAATTTAAAAGTTTAACTAAATAATAATACTATAAATTTATGCACTTTTGTTATTGATAATCAAAAAGTATGTGGGATTTATCAGTATCTTAATGAACACAAATATAAACTTTATTAATGATTCTACAGTTTATAAGCACGCTGAAAAGCTACATTAATGTTAGAGGATACGATAAATATTTATAAATGTAAAACGTGGAATTAACAAGAGAAGACTCTGGATATTCCGACAGGCTAAGTCCACGTGATGGATTACATAGCAGTAATCTGTGTGCACAGTAAAATATTCACACAGATTTATTCTCTTATGTTATATAAAAAAATATCCTCAACTATTCCAAAACGCTTTCGTTTTTTAAATATTAAACAATATTTTAAGCCGTAAAGTACGGTTTAACCTGAGTATCGTATTACTAAATCACTTCCATCAACATATTGTGTTCATAAAGCTATATTACTTAAAAAATTATTGAATATACAAATTGTACAATAGTTTCTTTATTTGCTATGAATAAGTTTTATATGTGTGTGTGTGTGTGTGTGTGTGTGTGTGTGTGTGTGTGTGTGTGGGTGTGTGTGTGTGTGTGTGTGTGTGTGTGTGTGTAACTTGTTAGAATTAATTTCATTATTTGTTATTTTGGTTAAGCGAAAAATTCATTTTGTGTATGCTGAGGTTTAAAATTTTTTTATATTTTTTAGTTATTATAAGCAATACCTTTTCTTGAAAATATTACACACATTTACATGAAATAAAACTTTAACCTTTTGTAGCTAAATAATTCTAATTAGAAAATTGAATCCAATGACAAATTTATCCATTAAAACATTATCGGAATATTATATTGAGGAAGTTATGGCTGCGAATTCTTGAAATTAAACCCGTAAAATCTGAGTTAAACAGTTATTGTTTTGAAGAGCTACTGAATATACTGAATAGAATAAGAATATAAAATTCTTTGGAGATTTTGGAAAATGCTTTCAATTGTTTGGAAAAATACTGCACGGTAAGATTATTCAGAAATGTCCGGGATGTATAAGATGATTATTCCTTGCCGGACTGGGAATATTTCTTGCTGTTTAACTGTCAGTCAGTCTGTCTACACTATATTTCAAAACCGTATTGACTTTAGATTAAACTATACGCTTGAAATTATGGCATAGAACCTTCACTTTAACATAGGTTGTGAGGAGTTTTATAATTATAAAAGTTACTACATTGGATTTGGAAAACTATTATTGAATTCCATTACTCAGTAGGTTAGACATAATTCTATTTTGTTAGCCCAGCACACAATAAAACAGCAAAGAATCTCGGTAAATAATTGAGCTAAACGGGTGAAAATTTTACATGCAAACTCAGCAAAGCTTGGTATGCGACACGTAGTATGATACACCTTCCCTGTAACGTTGAAAGACTTAACTCTTCTTTAATCGAATTTATCTAGTTACATCAAATCCAGAAGCTTGTTTCGTTAAGGTTAGCAATAGCCAAGGACTTATTAAAGATTAAGGAAGAGTATTGTAGAAATAAAAACACTTATTTTAATTATATATGACCACCATCAAGGAGCACACATCAATCATTCACTCTGAAAATCAATAGTGATTAAAACGCAATTCAAACCAATTTTTAATACTATTAAAACCTAAAAATTCAAATTTTGTTTTGAACATAAATATAAAAATATTAAAAAAGAAACAAAAATCTAAGGCTACATGACTAAGACCTAGAATGATTGCGACGTTAGTACTTAACATTGATTTTAAATCCTAGATGTGTCTATCGTACATTGACAGAAAATACAGGATTGTAGATTAATGACAGTGGCATACTAAGTATGATACATAAACACAAACATGCATATTTTTAATTATGTTGCGAGAGAGATGCAAGCTTTTAAAGGTCCTGTTCTGAACATACTGGTCTGACCTCTTAATGATTAATGTTATGTGTATTATACCAGTCGTGAATATTAGATATTCATACGATATATGAGTAAATATACATGATACGTATTGTTAATATTCTATCATGTAAACCGATGGATGTAGCAGTGGTATAGCTGTGTTCCTCAACTACAACAATGAGTACAAAGTCCCTATGGGAACAAAAGTTCTGAGCTACCATGATAAGACTCCAACTTCTGAACATTACCTTTTGTTGTTTAACGGTGTGCGATTATATGCAAATCCGTATAAACATCGTTATTGTTCTACAACGACTGATTTTTTATTCATTTTTTTAGTATAAAATGGAAGGTCAATCGATTAATACTAATAGAACTTCTAGTTTAATTTGGATTATTTTACGTTCTTGCTGCTTACATATTTAATAAATATTGGATGGTCATAGACCCTAATTATGGGCTTAAGAAAAATAAACAATAATTTAATATCTCTTCCGACTCTTTTTGTATACCGTCCGAAAGGATATATTTCATAAGAGGGTATCATATGGTATGGTCAATTTAAAGTTATAAGAAGCTAATGGTAAAACGATTCCTTTCTATGTAATGTTAATACATCTATAGTATCCTGTTTTGAAAACATATAAGTTAAAAAATTATTCATTACCATATAATTAGGTTCCTAATATACTTGGCAAATTATTTATTTTCATTAGATGTGTAACCAAAATTACAATTTACCATTAAATTTAATCGTTTAGGATGTAATCAATTAACGTAGAATAGATATATGAATCTAGTAAAACATGATCTTTAATATAATTGGACATCATTGTTATACCAAAACAAGAATGGACAGTTTGTAAGGAAGTACACAGATCAAGACGTCGATTGCTATAAATACCGTATATGGTTTGTTGACTTATTACCTCATATTTGTACAAAGTCAACCTTTAAAATACTTCTCAAAATTTGTGAAAATGCTACATGAGAAACTTACATAACATGATTAAGACACCTGAAAACACATTTTAGTTGTAAATAATCGAAGTTCTTAAACTTAATGACTTACTCAACAATAAAGATGTATAAAATTAATTCACGTAGTACCGACAGAAAATTGACATATACGACCAATAAGTGGACTGTGAAAAGGTATCTACTTTGGGCGTTTAAAATTTACAAACATTGCCTTGGCATAGTTTCTTTTAATCCCTTGAAAAAATAATTTATATGTAATATTTTTATAAGAGGTTCCTATAGATACAAATATGTGTCACTAACATTTAAAATACATTAAAGTTCTGGAAACGAACATTAATATAGGGTATAATGTATTTAACACGTAGGATATTAACAACTAGTTATACTATAGAGATAAAGAACTAACAATATATGCAAAAAAACGAAGAAAACTAAACAATCTGAAGGAATTTATCTAATACAAGATAAAAATTACAGATTTGCATTCAAAAGAAAAAAATTAACGTTTGACTGCCTATGACACATATGGTCATAAATATAACACATATACTCAATACGTGATAATAAGTGACAATTAATAAATATTCAACAGTAAGAAGGTTACTGAATAAATAAATAGTTGAAAGCGGTGACACAAATGCAATTAAATTTATCATAATTCATAATGTTTTCTCCTCTACTAATCAGCGTTGAATCCACATGCAGATTCATATATATTCTCAAATTACATAAGTTGTGTTGAGTTGTTACGACGGTAGCAGCTGTGATGGTTGGGAGCTCTAAGCGACCATGTGTTGCTGACAGTTGGCATTACTGTACTAAGTAATGCTACTCATTTTGCTCACTTGGTCGTCGCAGTGTCGCAATGGTTGTAATTATATCTGTAAACTTCAATGAATAAATATTTGAGTCATACGAGTTTGTAAAACTGGTCGAATAATCAAAAATAGCTTTGTTACTTAACCACTCACACAGTAATTATTGGTACTAGTTATATAATTATAATTCATTAACTTGGTTATTTAAACCATAATTGAGTCTGAACTGGCTGACATATAAAGTAATTTGATCGTCACAAACAGGAAGATGTATCGTAAAGTATTTATATAAACACCAAGGAGTAAAGGATGTCATTGTTAGAATATCCTTATCGGATCATCATATCCCCAGTTGCCTAAGGATAACGATGACCGGTGGATATTCGTCAGCTAAGCTCTCCTAAGGGCTGTTGGTCGTCTCAAAGAGAAGGATCACGTGGTTTCCGTGACAGCGTTCGTGGCTCATGTGTCACTCTTTCAGCAAATATATATAAATACGTATTGTAAGTTTGCACCACAAATAAGTGTAAACTGCATTAACAAATATTTTTCTGAAAACTATATGATATAAGAGCAACAATAGTGTAAGAAACTTCCATTACATTAGATATGAATAAAAATTTAATCTCAATGAGGGCGAGAAGAAAGCAATATGACCTATTTTACTTAGGACAATTAATGCAATTATTTTGATATTCTCAATATGTATCTGATGAAAAATAGCTCATTTCCATTGTAAACACGTCACACTCACAAAACATATGTGTACGCTTATTTATGAGAATCATAGCAACTCCGAAAGGAATCTATATATGAATGTTTGTCTTTAAAACCTATTAATGTAAGCAAGTTTTAATTAATATTTTGTTTTTACATAAAACATTTGTTATGAAGTAAAAATGTATTTTCAATATAATGAAATCATTCAAGATACTTAAAATTAATTTTTAAAACTTGCTATATACGCAATAATAAAATTAACACCCGTTCAAAATAAAAAAAAACTAATATTTTTGGGAAATACTTTTTCAAATCTTAGTTAAAATAAAGATATTCACTACTAAATTTTCCTGAGTTCAAATTTTAAACACGACTGTTCCTGTTTCTTTTTTGTAGCAACAAGTGCAGTTGTAGGGCTTAATACGTTCTGCTACGTTTATTTTAAATGTGAAATTTATAAATTTATTCGATAGCAAATTAACATATTATGTATCTTCAAAATAATATTATTAACGATTTTATAGAATTTTATAGGCTTTAAAAGATAATTGAACACTTCGCTTTAAGGAAATTTGAAAGGAAGTAGTTGAGATTTGTATTATAAATATTTTATTATTATTATTATTAAATTTGTATTATATTAAAAAATTCCTCAATATCTAGATGTTTTTAACCTAGAAACTATGTATAAGTAACTGGCAGCATAAATTTACGCTAAATTGCTAGCGATGAATTCTTAACCCACTTTGTTAGAGGACACCGGCGGTTCATACTCTCCAACATCTCGTATCGTACTCAGATCTAATATATTTACTATCGTGTTTCCCCTTTCTTACTCTATAGGCCAATCTGTGTGCAGTTGGGCATCACCAAAGTTAAGTATTTCTAAAGCAACCAGATTTATTTGTTACTAGATTTGTACTAACTCAATCAGATTAATTCTGTCAGGTTATAAACTAAATTTGTGCTTGAATCAAGAGCTACAAACTTTGGACATTTTTCCTATAGTTTTTCAGTCATAATATAATATTTGAAAAACATTGATCTAAACTTGATATTTTGTTTTCATTTTAGTATTTTATTAATTTTTTATTTCTATGCAAAAGCACAAGAGTAATGTAATCGATATAAATGAGGCATTATTGAGTCCCAGATACATCAGTAAATGCTTTTTTTTTAAATGAAGGAATCAGTCAGATATATCTTTCAATATTTAGGAAATATATAAATAATAAACTTAACTTCTAAACTAGCCTAGCTTCTGGTATCGTCTATTACTTTCTGATAATCCACTCACTCGATAATGTTGTAAACCGGCAATTACAGAGCCGGATTGCAATGTATACATTAATTTACATACAAATTTTTTGAGAATAGACAATAATTCTAGTTTTAGGAATTCGTAATATT
>NW_025777341.1:0-43889 GCF_021130785.1 Homalodisca vitripennis | reverse complement strand
CAGTGACTCTCATGAGTGCACAACAGACCGCAAAAATCTCATCTTCTCAACCCGTGACTCCAATGCCAACTCCCGCTTTTAAGAGGAGTGCCTTAGACCACAGTCATCCTGACTTGATGCTTGAGTGTGTAGATAACACACAATTTCACTCCAACAGAGCGTACTCACTTATTGCTTTGGCAGTGGTCTAATGTGTCACGATCACAACTCGTAGCACTTATATGGTTAAAGTATTATATTCTGAGACAGTTATTTAATCTAATCACAGATATTTTGAGAAGATTTCCTATTAAAGGAAAATAAAAGGTAAGCATGGAGCAAATTAACTTCGTATGACCTCTTGCTTACTGAAAGGGGGTGTGACATCTTACGTGCTAGTATGTTTGATTTAAAGAATAAAATGGATAGTTTGAATATTTGTTTTTTAAATAATAAAAGAAGACCAGTAAAAGCTTTTTCATAAAGTATGAAAAGAACACAATTTTTGTAATAGAAGAGTAAAAAAACAATCATACAATTGGTTAAAAAAAATGAAAAAAAGTAAATTTTTTTAGAGTGGGAAAAATAAATACAGTACATTTCCTTGTTATTAAAGAAGACAGTTCTTTTATTTAAACATTGAAAGTCATAATACTTTTGAAAACCTCTAAGTGGTGGGATGGAACCAACGGGTTACTCACTAAAACACCTCTACTCTTAGGGTCTAATTTGGGACTGTTTTTCACATTACTTCAGGCTAGGCCTAAATTAGCTTACAACCATAGGGCTCTCCATTTCGAGCATGTAATCATTTGGCCTAGTCCGCTTCTTCGTGGTCTAGATCAGTCTTCTTTAATCGAAGGGCACTGGACAAATTAAGAAGTGTAATCCTAGTTGCCTCATCCTCCAATATCTTTCCCCACACCGTGAACGTACTAAGTGAACAAGTGGCCTCCAAGCGGGGCCTTCCACAATGCAGGCAGCAGAGGAAAGTGTGTTATGCGTTGCCGAGAATGTCTGAGCAAATAATACAGTTAGGTAAACCGGTTTTCACATCCGATGCAAGTACGATTTGAAGTAGCCGTGAGCTGTGAGAAACAAGGTAAGACAATTTTGCACCCACAGTTGGACGAGTTTGATAAGTCTTGCAGTTTCACAGGTGTCTTATACTAGCTATGTTGCCACTGGTGGTAGGCTAGCAAAAAGCTCTTCTGATCTGGCAGCTTCCTTGCTGATATCGCTGTCTCAGGTAAAATGCCTTCATCGCCCCTGCCAAGAGCTTGACAGGGATAACTCCAGCAATCACTAGGACGGCAAGTCGGACTCTGTGCGGTAGGCGGAACAGACTCGAAGCGCAGTCTGACGCTGCATCAGATAAACCTCTTTGTTAAGAGCGCCTCAGCCCTGTATAGTAGCACAGACTGGGTTCCAGACATCTGCTAGCCATGGGCTTCCTAAGATCTGGAACAATCTTAGCAGCCTTGTCCGCCGTTCGGAAGATGTGGTTTCTCTAACAACTTACTGTCCATTATTACATCAAGGTACTTGGAGGCACACGTCGTTTGGACTACCTACCCCAACTTGCAGCGGGAAGACTGTCAATCCATTACTTTGTGAGAATCATGACCTCAGCTCAGTCTTGCTCAAAGCGAACGAGAGGCCGTGATCGAACATCCAGGCGTTAACAACACGCATTACTTGATTTTCACCATCTGGGCCAGTTCAACATTGGGTGAAGTGATGAGTGCTGCGACATCATCGACGTAACTAACAAGATCGGTCTTCTTAGGTATATCGGATCACAGGAAACAGTTGTAAGCGACATTCCAGAGATCCGGGTCTAGTATCGAGCCCTTTGCTGCATCGGAGGTTAGGCTATATCAAATCGTCCACATCCTGTCTTTCATGTCGTAGACCAACCGCCTAAGAGCTCAGATAATTTCCGATACTCCACAAAAGATACGATGTGACATGAAAGGTGTTTAGCAGCAGGGGTGCCCATCCCCCCAAAGGCTATGGCGCATTCCCCCCCAAAAAATTTACCATTCATGGCGGTGTATAAATTATACAGTATAATTAATTATTGCCAAATTTTTTCATAAAATGTATAAACAACACATATGCCATACAAAATAATAAATCAATGTACAGTACTATAATTAAAAGTCAAAATGGCTAGAGGTGTTTCAAAAAGGTAACTAACTTGATGAACTTAACCCTTGATTACCCTTGATGGCCTTTGTAAAGCAGCAGTTTTTTCCTGTTCTCACTTGAAATGCCAAGTTTGTCTATGATCTCACTGTTTGGAATTGATTGTAAAATATCCTTTTCGGATGTCAAAACCAACATATCAGACAACCAGGTATCACCCATACTGCTTCTCAATCTATTTTTAAACGATTTTAAGTTTGCTCATTGCTCTTTCAGCTGAGCAACTTGTTGCTGGCAGGGCGAGAATTATCTGATACAATGATGTCAAATATGGAAACCCAGATATGTTCAATAAACAGCGATAGGGTCTTATAAGGCCCTTCTTGATCCATTGATCAATATATCGTTGCTTTGCAATTGTACTTGTACAATCCAATGTTTCATCAGAAGAATCTTGGGTTTCAACTTCAACTTCTTCATTGGTTAGTCTTGCATTTTTGTATTTATCATCTTTTGAAGAAAGGACATCTGACAGGTCATTGTTTTTATAGCTGCCTTTGTATAACTGGCTGAAAACATCAAACTCCTCACAAAGTTTCTCGGTATCCAATCCCATAGTAACCACACAGAATCACTGACAATGTCTGGGTTTAGGGTGTCGTCCCCAGTGTTTAGCAGCTTTTCGTGAGGAAAATGAGTCATTTGCTGCACAAAATTTAATGACCTTTCAGGAAAAACGATCATGTAGTTGTGTGATCACGGAAATCAAGCACCTTAAAGAAGACTTCTGTCCTCAGTTTTGCCATATGATCTAATATTATTTTCATCAATGGCAAGTTCGTCCATGAATCTTTTTGTCCCATCCCTCGTCGGTTCTCATAGATTGGAGTTTAGAAATAGTTTCAGACACCACTGTCGGAATCATTCCATAGTCAATAATTTTAGCCTGTAAACAAACAGTCACTGGTGACAGAATTTTGAATAGTTCGGCAGCAATGACCATAAACTGCAGCAGATTCATAATCAAATAGTGCTTTTAGAAGTCATTTTGCTGATGTTCTTGATCCGTTTCAGATTGAGTGTTATCAGATATGTCTTCCAGGGTTTCTCTTAGGACATCAGTTATAACGGTTTTTACGGCATCGTTTTTTGCTTGAACCACCTTGTCGTATTGACTCTTTTCAAACGCTTTTTTTAGCCTGACATGGACCTTTTTCTAACTTTTCTAAATACAAAAACTCTATAGACCAATAGGCTTATACATTATTAAACTAAATAGTATTTGAATTTTTATTTCATTAGATGCTTTTGCTTATAACGTATTGGACCAATACTACTTTAATATTTGGCTGATAGTATGTTTGTAAATGTAAAATGCTAATATTTACATATATTTAGCTTGTCACCATTTCAGGCAGGCCTCATCTCTTCAATACAGTATAATATTTACTTGCATTTTGAAGTTTTTTATCATTTGTTAATCTTCTTTTATAAGCTTTGTTCTTTTCTATAGCCTTCAATGCCTTAATTAATTGTTACTTAGAAAGGTTTTAATGTTTTGAAAGCTTTAGGAGTGAGTCATTAATAGAGCATAGCCTATATGTGTTTACTCATTGCTTATAAAATTGAACAAACTAAGATATGGACATTTTTGTTACTGTAATATTGCGGTACCTTTCAATAGCCGATGATTGCGCAGAAGTTGATGGTTGAGGTTCGTCGTCCATAGTTAAAGTAGAACGTTCGCCACGTCCCATGTAGGGTATCCAAGGCCCATCTCCTTCTTTCTCCTCTGTTATTTTATATTTCATATCAATATTGTTTTTTAACTTATAGAGGTGTTTCTTTTTACAGTGTTCTAGCCACTTGTCATGGCGGTGCACCGTATTGCACATTAGTTCCAAACACTTATATTTGAATGCCTTTTTTAATTTACGAGGCATTATTTAATTCTATAAAACAAAAAGTTTATAGTAAGCACAGAAATACAGTAGCTACTTAATACTAAACTCGTATAACAAAACTAAACAGAAACGCACACACGACATTCAAGTGGTCACTACGTTCGTAAAGACACTAATTATTGTGTTGTGCTGAGGTTATGTTTACACACTACACACTACACTTGGAAGACAATGCGTGACTGACTAAGCACTGGGCGGCGCGGAAGGGATGAGGTACGTGGACTTCCCCTTTACAACGACCTTGGCAAGGCAGGGGCGGGGGTCTGTTGGTCTAAAAATATAACTACTGCATTCGCCTCGTTTGAATTGCAAAGTTTAATTTGCTTTTATTTATTTCTTTTTTTGCCTCTCACGGCTTTAATTTGTTAAAACTACTTCAAACTTGTACATTTTTTTAACTTTGTAAATAACGTATCCGAAACCCGCTTTTTTAAAGTTCCCCCCCAAAATTTTCATTCCCCCCCAATTTTTGTTTCAATGGCGCAACTTGCGCCATTGCTCCCCCCCCGTGGGCGGCCCTGTTTAGCAGCACATCCAACACGCCAATCCACCTTGTCGAATTAAAAGCGTTCGTGACATCAAGAGTAATGAGAAGCACCACTCGACTGGAGCCCAATTGTTGTGGTTCTCAGTTGTTATTACGGTCGGTTGCACTGCTCATGAGAGTTACTAGCTTACACAGGAGTACAAAACTAAAATAAAAACGTTTTAATATATTGAATCCGTAGATCAGTGTAACATTCATTCTACTACTGTTTGTTACGATATCAAAATATCTTAGGTCTTCTAAATATGGATGAACTTTTAAAATTTCTTGACCGCCCACAGCAAAAAATAAATACATTTATTGTTTTGTGTAGTCGTTGATGGTTAATTGATTCCTAAAAACAACACTGAAATTATTATGAAAACTACTTTTATCTATTCAAAATTAAGGAAAGGGTTCTGCTTGACAACTAACCTTAAAAAGGGTTCTGCTTGTATGTTTAAAGCACAACCACCTATACACTAAACTCTCACAAACCACTATATATCCAACTCAGAAAGCTCTAATGTTGCACGCTATTGAAAACAAACTCTTTCAGAGTTACCAGTCAATGTAATCTTCTGGGGGAGATTCACTACCCTTGCCCCGAGTGTTAAAGATGGCATAATGCTCCCTTAATTTTGCAGGGTAGTCAAAGAATAGGTGTTCAGGCAGTTTTCTTCGACTCATTACACAATCTACAGAGCAGATCGTCCCGAAATAAAAAAAAATACTGAAAATGTATGGTTACACAAGCTGTAGTTGACAGGAAGATTTGTTAAATTTATTCACTAGCATAATAACATAAATAACAGATTCCACCCAAAAAGTATTGGTCTCTCATCTCTCCATGATTAATGAGAGTTTTATAATGTTTGCTACATTGATGGATTAAACAATAAAAATATAGTAAGTAAGAGGGCTAGAAAAGACAAGCTTGAAAAATAGCAGTTAAAAAGTTAAGTCTAGTTGTCAGAAATCACTTAAGTTTAGTAACAAACACAGGTTGAGAATAATTATAGGTGTTAATACATTATGCCCTTCTTTTGCATATAAAAGTATTTTGTATGGAGAACGCTAGAACACTCAGCAGCTATGGTACTCTTTGGACGAATATTTAAAACACGAATTACACAAATCCTACCGAAACTATGTTTGTATATCATTACTTGAAAAAGGAAATGTATTTAAAGAAATACTGTAATGTAATAAATGTGTTTAGATGTGTAATAAATCTCTTTAGTTTTATAAGGATGTTTATTTTGTTGCCTCAGCCCTATTTATAATTTTTAATTTCTTGAAGGCGGTTTACGCCGATATATAGAAATTGTTTGATATCTTACTCTTTATTATTGAAGATTTATATATATATATATATATATATATAAATATAAATTTTTACTTTTGTAAATTTTGTTGCTGTCTTGTTATTTTGTATTATACCTTTTTGAAAACGGCAAAAAGCCGAAATATTAAAGGAACTTTGTATCAAGAAGTCTTATAATTGATATAACAGAGCAATTCTGCTTTTATACACTCGAAGTGAATATATATATATATATATATATATATATAAGATAATATGGCATTCATTTTAGGAAGTTAACAATACAACATGCATTATGTATAGTACAATACAAAATGTACACGATGGTTTAGAAATTTTCAACCCTTTGTTGGCAGCATTGGTAACGTTTGTTACTGTGTTGTTCTCTGCTCTTACTCATTGGCTGTTGTCTTTTGTTCTTCCCCGAGTAGAGTAGATCAAAGGCTAAAGGGGGAAGCATTTCCACTTCGTTCTCTACAAGGATATTAGTAGTGCTTGTCCCTGTTTATATTGGTTTTGAGTAACGGAATGGGTTTTTTATTTTCGGTGTTAACTGTTAATCTGTGATTTTATGTTAACAGTTTGTAAAGTTTTTTAACTTTATGAGTTCTGTATGATCTAGTTTTTACGAGGGCATTCTCTGTCCCGGTGTTCAAAGCGTTGAACCGAACTAGTCGGTTTTGTTTTGAGAAGGTAAGTTATACGTTTATTTTGTGAACTAGTACTTAAACTCAGAACCATAGCTTTTCAACGGCTAATTCATTTATTGCTTTTAAATATTTACTCAAAGTAGACTTTTATGCACTAGTCTGCAAAAACTAATAATTATATTAATTGTTTTGGAGTTGACAGTTAAAATGGCGGCAATTTCGCTTTCCCGCCATTTTTGGTTTTAAAATCTAAGCCATGGTTTTGTTACAAATTGGAATAACATTGGTTTGTACACACAGTTTCTTATCATTTCATAAGTTTTTAACCAAGTTTAGGTAGCTCACATCAATCATGTAGGCTATCCCTACTAGATTCCTAATGCTCTGTACATTTGTACTGTATTGAGACTTAATGTGAAATTAGAGTGACTAATGAAACAGTTTGCTGCTTATATAGAGCAGCTATATGAGATAAGGTAACAAGTAGAGATGGTTGTTATGTAATTCATGGAATCAGGATGCATATTATGATATATTTTATATGAGCTTGCATTAAAATATAAGTATAAATAAATTAAAGGGGTAGGGTGCGATAAGCGGACACCGTTTTTTATATCGAAGAATGTAATCATCGATACCTAATATTCGCATTTCAAATCCTAGACAATCAATCGATATTAAGTATCTATAGTTCTCAATAACAATCATATGTTTTAAATTAAAATATGAATCTAATATTTACCGTGATCAAACAAATTATTATAACCAAAATTAGGAAAACTGAAGACGACCATATTTGCTCCTCTCACAGTTATACAGTTTTTCTTTCCCACAAATTTCACACAATGGGGTTTTCCGTACGAGTCCAACATGTTGAAGTCATAAAAAACATGTCATCATCTTCCAAAGCAATGTCGCGTTGTTTTCTAAAATTGACTGTCATTTAAAAAATCAAATGTTACTTATATAATATTGAAATATTAAATTAAGAGTAGCCTATTATTTGAGAGTGTTTACAGCTATTGATATAGATTATTTAATTAATCGTTAAAAATAATTAATCAGTATCGATTGATTATATCGATGGTTATGATTAAGTAATATCGTTTGCCAATTTCGATATAAGAAACCGGGTCCGCTTATCGTACCCTACCCAATTAAAGTTTTTAGGTTATTTTTGGAACTTTGGATAATATTTTTCAAGTTGGATAGGCTATTCATATTCAGAAATAAGTAGCTAGTGAAAGAACATGGCTTATTAAAGTCTACCCAATACAGCTAACTAGGGATAACAGTCACGTAAGCCATGTTCTTTCACTAGCTACTTATTTCTGAATATGAATAGCCTATCCAACTTGAAAAACATTATCCAAAGTTCCAAAAATAACCTAAAAAGCTTTAATTTGTTTATACTTTCATTTTAATGCAAGCTCATATAAAATATATCATAATATGCATCCTGATTCATGAATTACATAACAACCATCTCTACTTGTTACCTTATCTCATATAGCTGCTCTATATAATTAAAGACCCGCTGTATTACATGTGGAGTTCTATCATTTGAATAACGTTTTCGTCTTTACTGTTATTGGTATTGGTAGTTGGCGGTAGTCTATGGCACAAGGGATTTTTTTTTGTTAACTCTGATGGGCACTTGGTACGTTCCATGTTGTTTCAATAGAAACAAACACATTTTTAAGGAGAAATTATTGAGTTTAATAATTCCAATCACATATTACAGGATGGTTACCCGACTGGGAAACCAACAATTTAATGAACTGGGAATTAACTGTTGTACTGGAAAAATCTCCAAAACAAATTTCCGTTTTCTAAGAATTTATGAAATCAATTTGATGCCTCCTTGGATCAGTATCTGATTAATCTCGAAAAATCATATTTTACACAACGTGGTCTGTGAAATTATGAATGAAGGTCGACATATGTTTGCGATGCCCACCTGATCCTGGTTGTCTCCACTGTAGTAGTGGAGTTTATCTTGGTTAGTTTTACCCCTGTGTCACGGCAAGCCTACAAACTGGTATTGTCCAATACATTGGACAATTAAGTCAGCCAATTTATTGTCTCAGGCCTCAGCCAGGGTAGGGTACGAAAAGCAGACCCGGTTTTTTATATCGAAGAATATAATCATCGATACCTAATATTCGCATCACAAATCCTAACACTATCAATCGATATGAAAGTACCTACAGTCCTCAATAACAATCATATGTTTTAAATTAAAATATGAATTTAATATTTACAGTGATCAAACAAATTATTATAACCAAAGTTAGGAAAAACTGAAGACAACCATATTTATTTCTCTCACAGTTACAGTTGTTTCTTTCCCACAAATTTCACATAATGAGGTTTTCGGTACGAGTCCAACATGTTGAAGCCACGAAAAGAGCAACGTCGTCGTGCAGTTTTCTAAAATTGACTGCCATTTTTAATAATCAGAATTACTTATGTAAAATTGAAATATTATCCTACTTGTATTATTTTAGAGTGTTTACAGCTGTTGATATAGATTATTTTAAGTTAATAGTTCAAAATAATTAATCTGTATCGATTGATTATATCGATGGTTGTGATTAATTAATATCGTTTGCCAATTTCGATATAAAAAACCGAGTCCGCTTATCGTACCCTACCCCTCGGCCATTATACAAGTTTTTTCTGTAAGCGGTAGTAGGCACAATTCATACAATGTTTTTTGTGTTTGTTCTGTTCAGTCACAGAAATGTGGCAAACGAAGTTGTCCAAGTCATTCTTGAGTGGAAATTTCATTTTGAAAAGATGTTTGTTAGAGATGACACAGGCCTAAAATGTAGTGTTTACCCTATAAACAGGATTAGAGTTTGGTTGATGGTTTGATAAAAAATGAAAACCAGTTTTTTTGAGTACACCAGAATGTTAGTTGGATTTTTACCAGACCTGATTAGACACTTTTGGAGAAGGAAATAGTGGGTTTGCGACAAGTAAAAACTGAGAAGGGAGTGTTTGGGTCCAACATTTTGGGCAGCAATGACAGAATGTGCTGAGTGCTGAGCGGCAGGGGAAAAATGTAATAATAGTAATATTTTATTGCCGTAAAGGTTTTACAAATTATTAACAAAGTTATGGTTACAGTAGAGTAATGTATGGAATTGGCACCGTGTGGTATCGCCTTGCTGCTCACGTCTGTCGTTGCCAGTGTCAAACGTTCTCCGTATATGCATTTAAACATTAAACTTTAAGTCGACGATCTAATGCCCACAATTATCTGCTTGTATCATGGTTGTGGCAATCGGTTGGTCTATGAATGATTGCTCCTCACACACACACACGGTCCGATTTACGTCTGTTTACATAAGTTTAAAACCAAGAAAGTGATTTTATGTTTTGATATCATGGCCACATCCAAACCTCAACTTAACTAGCTGGAGGATTAAAAAGTTGTGCAAGATTTGTGTACAACAGTTATAATCGCTAGTCTAAGTGGGTGCAAGATTCTCGCAACTTTTGCTGCAACCAGTGTCAGACAGCTGTATATACTAGATCTAGATAGCAGTGTTGGCCATTAAAATTTCAATTATAGGCCTAAACATCGTCGAGAAACCACTGTCATATGTGAAACAACTTCTCTGCACATGTGACATTCGGTCGGATAGTATACAAACTGTTTAATTCAAAATAATCCAATGTATATTATAAGGAGCCTTACATCAAGTTTCGTAGTCCATGCCTATAATATAACAAACCCATTCTGCCTTTCTTTTATCTATTTATCTTGTATTTGTGTTGTTGTGATGAGGTGATTCTATTCTTGTATTATATTAAAGATCAAACACATAAAACTAAAGAGCTTGTAATTGATTACATTAATTGTGTTTGGAGGCAACTGTGGAATATTCTGTTCTGTTCTGGTGTGTCTACTTATTCTATAGATAGTGAATTAACTCCAGAAAATTTTCTGATGCATTCTTCATATATTGGCTGTCAGTGGGATTTATTTGGAACAAGATACTTTCGCGAGACTGTAACCAGGGCTGCCATTAACGATGATAATCTGCAACAACGTGAATTATAGATGAATTTTGAGTTCCGGGCAAACATGTAGATCATGCGTGAATTTTTATAATGTCTATTAAATTTTTATTAGATATATATATATAGTACTTTAAAATAAATAATTGTACAAATAACATTATTTTTAAAACATTGGCACTATATTTTGGTAAAAATCGTCTTCAGGCACATAAATAGTATAAAATGTATAAAGGAACACAATACAAACAAAAGTAAACAAACAGTGAATAAATAATGAATACTACAGATTTGAACTAAATATTTCTTCCATGTGTTGTTTTCAGATTTAGACGTTTTTGTCTAATCTATCTGTGTATAGAATTTTCAGTTGCATCAGTGCAATGAACCGGGCTGCAGTAGGCTATAATATGCGGTCACCATTACAATTAAATCAATATTCATGACTATCTAAACTACCAAAACCAAAATATCAACCCAAATTAGGAGGCCACTATTTTTGGAAGAGGTTTTCTTTACAGGTGATCTACAAATCTATATTATTAGAAAGATCAGACTTTATTTGAATTAAAGTGAAAATTACATGTCATTATAACGATCAGTTCTTGTTTTCTACCTCCTAAAAGGAAGCGATGTTGTCAAGAAAGAGTCAAATCTGTTCCTATCTAATAAGTGTTATTAGACTATAAAAGTAGGTTAAGATAAGGTTATCATAAATATGTTACTAGTAGCACCAAAGTTGAATAAAATAAGCGGCACAGCTTTTTGACCTCATGTGTAGATTTAAAAAATTAACTGCAAAATCAGTTATTAACCCTTCATCGGGCGCTCTAAACGGAGTTTTCCTCCGTGTATTTTTTATTATTAAAAATAGTACTACTTTTCTGATGTTGGCAGTCGTTTCCCAGCAGTGTATTTCACGAGCATCTTTCGGGGAAGCGAAATAATAGCCTCCCGCTTATCTTTGTCAAAATCTGTCAGTATGAACGTCTACTTCCGTACGAGACTGGACGATTCCTCCGTGAGCGCCCGATGTGTTTGTAGTGCTTGGACGAAATCTCCGTGAGCGCCTTATTGTGTTTAGTTTTTATGGAGTACTAATCCGTTGTGCGCCTAAATGTATGACCTGTGATGGTTTCTTTTTAATTTTTTACAGTATATTTTATTTGAATTTTGTGAAATGGAGAATGAAGACGAGAGACTTGTCAGTACAGTACCCGTGTGCTAGGGAACATCAGTACTGTTTATGTAGTGAACATTGTCGTTATAATAACCAGAATGAAAATGTTTTGAAACTTTGTGTAGTATTAAAAAACAATTTTTAGTAAAGAATAAATTTTTGAGTAATAATTGACATTACATTGTATAATAACTCAAGAATTAAAGTAAGTTGTTTTTGTAAGAAGTTAAAAATTAAGTTAATTTCCATATATTATTACAGTAGGTTAAACATTTTTACAATTAATTGCATTATTCCTTAAAATATACAATAACATTTTTTAAGATTTTGAATTTATTATTTGGAAAATTCATTACATAAGAGAGTAATTTTTATTTAACTTCTAAAAATGAATATATTACATTGTAATTAAATCCGTAAGAATATTTAAACAAATAAAAAACAGTTTAAACGACTATGATATCCATTATTCGCTAACCTGGAGGAAACCTCTGTGAGCGCCCAATATAATTTTATTGGGAATAAAATATATATTAGAAAAGGAATAAAACTTCGATTTTCTTTTACATTCGGATGTGTTGTGCTCAGAAGTTGAAATTTGTATTTTCGAAAAGCAGTTTTATATTTTCTGCAGCCCTTAAAAATCACTAAAACTATTTAACGTAAAAATTAAAAAAAATATTAATTCAGGTTTTATGCTTATCAAGAAAATGTCTACTTGTAAGACTTCTATTTATAAACAAAATGAAAACAAACTAAAATCTTAACTATTTACATGACAGGTGAAAATACCTGTCTCTACTCTCAGTCATCTTCATCAGCATTGGCTCTTTCAATCCGATCATATCAGAAATACCACTACCATTGAATAATAATTAATGTATATCTATTCTCTAGATTGTAAATTCAAATTCAAATTCAAAATTTCTTTATTCAGCCATGTAACAGATTACAAGAATAGCGTCACAATAAATCTCAATATAAATTTATAATTGCTATATTAAAACATAAAAATCAGTTTGACACTCACTGAAAAAGTAAGATTTGGCTATGTAGCCTTCTACAGAGTAAGTTAAAACAATTTTTAAATCAAGACAGTTATTAGTTAAGGTAAAATTATTAGGTAATTTAAGGGGATTTTATACATTTCTAAACATACCCAACAATACTTAAATGTTACTTACATATTGAAACAAAAAAAGTCTTCAAAAGAATACAAGGATAATGTTAATAAATAATTTTTAAGTAGTTTTTTGAATTTTTCATAATTTTGCTCATTTTTGAATATTGAGAGGAAGGTTAAACAAAAATTTGGTGCCAATGAAACCAGTTTTCTTTTCATAAAACTTCAGCCTATGTTGTTCCACATATCTGCTACGTCTTAAATTATGATCATGATGATTTAAAATACTAATTGGGTTGTTGTATTTTTTTACGTATAAAACAGTTTCATAAATGTATAGATCATATACAGTTAAAATTTGAAGTTGAGAAAAGTATGGTTTCACTGTACCTCTTTGTTTTAGGTTAAAAATTATTCTTAGAGCTTTTTTTTGTTGTAATAAGATTCTGTCCAGATTTCTTTTAGTTGTGGCTCCGTATATTCCTATATTGTAAGACATATGGGAATTTTACCATAGCAAAGTAGATGGCTTTCAATGTCTCAATGCTACACACCCTTGACATTTGGCGTAAAGCAAATAGACCGGAGGACATTTTTTTTACCACATAATCAACATGTTTCTCCCAACCCAAATTCCGATCTAATATTATTCCAAGAAACTTTGTATTGTCTACTTGATTCAATTTTGAATTTTTCTAAATATATGTTAGGCTCAAATTGTAATCTTGATTGTTTAGTACTGCACGATACAAAATTTGATTTATTTGGGTTTAGCAAGAGATTCTTGGAACTCAGGAAATCTTTAACAGTTAAAAGGTTTAAAAAAGACAAAAGCTCAATGTCTTCCTGTTTATTACCTGAAACCGTAATACTTGCATCATCAGCATAAAGGCATATTGAGCCTCCACCTGGAACCGTCCCAGGGAGCCCCTTTAAATAACAGAGAAATAAAAGAGGGCCCAGGATAGAACCTTGAGGAACGCCATGTTTAACTATTTTAAATTTTGAAAATAGTTTTAAAATAGTAAATTTAAAAATCACACTTCATTTTCAATTACTACAGAACAAAAGCAGCAGCAGCTGTCAACATTGCATAGCATGTCAGACATCTTTGGATTTTAATGGCTGATAACAATATAAAGACACATTATACATATAAACATGAGTACATAAAAGGAAATCGTGTAATCTCCCGATTCAATGGTGTAACTGTTATTATGATTTGAATGTGGATTCTTTGAAAAATAACGTAATTAGCAGACGTTGTTTATTGTGTTGCAAATTACAACTCTGCCACTTCATAACGGGCAAAATGCATTGTAATTTAGGACTTTACCTTGCCATTTACAGAATTTAAAAACTTACTGAAAATAAACGGTTTGTGGAATATTTACGTGTTTATATTGTGTGACTCCTACAGTAGGCTTGTGTGTGTTTTGCAGAATATCTGTAAAAGATGAGTGAAGGAGATAGTATGCAGGAGAATGGCATCTCTCCCGACACAGGGAGTGAGGAGCCACCAAAGAAGGCTCCAGCCAAGAAACTGACGGTGGAGAAGATCTACCAGAAGAAGTCACAGTTGGAGCACATTCTGCTTCGTCCCGACACCTATATCGGTGAGTTCTGTTCGTGTATGATTTGACTCTGTTAATAAACTCATAAAAGTTTGTGCAATTGCTCAAAATTGGGCAGTATGTTGTAACATTATATTATATAACATAAGTTTCGTCTTTGCTAACACGTAGATATCACTTCTGTTATAGATTTTTCAAGTTAAATTAAATAAATATAAATGCCTTTTTCTTATTATTTGTAAAACTGTACAAAACCTAAAACATGTTATAGATCAGAAAACTTTATATAATTTAATGTCCCAAAAAGGATTAACAAAATTAAAACTACACAAGGAAACATAGCAAAGCTGTTTCTTGCATTTTTTTTACTTCTTTTATCGCTTTTAGGTACCAATTAGACCTTCTGTGTGCTCTAAGGGGTTACATTGAGTGGATGTCTTTGGTTTTTTTATTAAGTTAGTGCTGTATATTTCCATGATGTTGTTGATATGGTAATTTGTTTCCGTAGTGTTAATGATGCCTACAGTATGTTGGCCATCTAAAGAGAAGACTAGGACTTGAAAATTAATGTTTTTCTGGTAACTGCCATCAGGTTCTGTCGAGCCTGTCACTGAAACCATGTGGGTGTATGACGCTGAGCTGGAGGCCATGTCTCAGAAAGAAATCACATATGTTCCTGGACTCTACAAGATTTTTGACGAAATCTTAGTCAACGCAGCTGATAACAAACAGCGGGACCCAAAGATGGATTGTATCAAAATCACAATAGACGCGTAAGTATATTTGTGTATTATTTTTATTTATGAATTGTCTTGGTGCATGTACTTTGTTATGTTATACAATACTTGCGTACATTACCCTGAAACCATGTATTATTTTGGTCTTGCCTAACAGTACACTGTTCTAAATATCACATATGAATGCAATAAAAACCCAATTACTAAAACTTCCATGATTGGAAAGCCTGGATTTTTTTCCTGAGGGAAAAGGACAGTTTGTCCTCGCGCTTAGTCCTAAAAGGACCGTTGCACCTCCCTTACTTACATTTGTGTCCTCAAAGTCCGAGGCTTTTGTAGAAGCCAATCAGATTGAGGGTTTTTGTTCTCTGATATCCTTGGGGCTGAGGAGATATGCTCCCAGGAATCATTTCTGAATTTCTAAGATGGCATACCAAATATGCTCTGCTGATTCCTTCTATTATCCACAGAGTCTACATTCGTCAGTCTGACTAAGGCCCACCCTCATAATATGTTTTCTTAGGGGGTCATGTCCTGTCAACATCCCTAACATCAGTCTTATTTCCTCCTTACTGTGATCCAAGGGAGCTGCCCACCCTTTATCGTAAGGAGAGATAAACATTTTGGATAGTCAATCCTGAGGCTCTACTCAAATTAATGTTTCTTATCCTCTTTTCCCCAATTTTTAAGAAGAGCTTTGCTATTGGAGAAAGCTATCCCGCAGCCTGGCTCAGGCCCCACCATAATGGACTCAGCTCCCTTTTTGGCGAGGATGTCTGCTTTTTCATTTCCATGAATGCCCTCATGGCCTGGCACCCAACCGAGTGTTACTCTGTTATTCGTTGCCAGCTCAGCTATAGCATTCTTACATTCCCAGAAACCCTGGTTATCTAAGACGACTTGAGAAATAATGAAAATAGTCATTTGGACACATGGCAACAACAGTATTATTTTGACAGCACTCAAAATACTTTATGCATGAACTGTCAATGGAGGATAACACCTCAACTGTCTTACCACCATGCCAATGTTTCACAGAATAATAAAATACTTCTCTCCACCATCCCAACTTTCACTAACTGCACGTCCAGACATATCTGTACCGTCAGTAGAGAATCACCACAATCTTTCTACCCCTATTCACCACTCTTCCCACACTGTCGTCCTTTCCACATCTTATGTTGCAGTGATGAGTTAAGTTTAGTTTACTGTTGCCTCTAACTGAAATAAAATGAAATGATTGTAAATATTTGTAAAAAGTCTTGTTCTATATATATTATAAAATAATACAGTAATAATAATATAATTTTAAGCATTAACTTAAATTTTTACTTTTCAGAAGTTTTTCGTATTAAAATAACCTTGTATTATCAAAAAGTTTGGTATTATGAAACTTTAGACGTGATTATTGATGTTTCACTGTGTATATAAAACTTCTCTGGAACCCATTAGAGTTTGGTACGTCACAAAAAACCTGCTACGAGCGCAGAGCTGCATATCTAATGAGGTTTGCCAGGGAGTGTTTTTAGTCTCTAAATTCCGAGGATGGGAAGACTTCTTTATCTTGTGGCCTCCAACTAAAGGCACTCACTGTTCTTGCTTTCTATACAGCCAAAACAGAATATATCCTATTTCATACAAATTTTGTTAAATCAAAATACAAATTCTATGAAAGAAAGTTACACATCCTGCACAGCTCGCTCATCTGAGCTAATATGGGCCACAGTTCTTTTAGTGCTAATAATCATTAACCCAGCTGTCCCTGTATACAAAGTAAAATATTTTAGTAGGGTAATACTCTAATAAAAATCACTCTAAAGATAGTTTTAATTATTCTTCTTACTTTGTAATTTTTATAAAACCAAAATATCTCGGCAAAATGAAAGAACTGATGAATACTACGTCAGGGAACTAAGTGTACCAATACATAGAAAGCGATGTCATGTAACATGACGCAAAACTATCAAACAGATGTTAACATATGGAATAAAATAAATGGAGCAAGATGTAAATCTGTGAATTCTATTCCTTTTGATTACTATGTTGAATGTTTCTCATCGCTTAATATTTATACTTTTTTTTTTTTTTCATTAAAAATTTGGTGAATTTTACCTTATTTAAAATATTTTTAGTTGCAACACATGCCAGTAGTACAATAATTGCATGATTTTAATGAGTTTGTAACAATGTACAGAGAAGCCAACACGGTGTCCGTTTGGAACAACGGAAAGGGAATCCCTGTGGTCGAGCACAAGGACGAGAAGATGTTCGTCCCCACCATGATCTTCGGGCATCTGTTGACTTCCTCCAACTACAACGACGAAGAGGAGAAAGTAACAGGCGGCAGGAACGGGTTTGGAGCAAAGCTCTGCAACATATTTAGTACCAAGTTCACTGTCGAGACTTCTTCTTCAGAGTACAAACGCTGTTTCAAACAGGTACAATGCATCATTTAGATTGTAGAATTTTTCTTAGAGAGGTGCAGAGGAGTATAGAGTATCAGGCAGTCATTACAATACCACATATGCTCTTCAGCTTTATAATAGATTATTATTCTGAACAACATTCTTTGTAACACAGTTTAGTTTCAATGGCATTATCATAATCTAAGTATCAGTGTTGTGAAATACTTGCAAATCATTGAGTAACATTGTGGTCTAACACTCAAGGTTTAAGTTCAACCAGAAATTTATTTTAAAGACAAATATACATCATAACTTAGCACCTTCAAATAGTGTTTGGCTGTTTAATATACGTAACTGTCTCGTAATTTCAGTTTGTACAGTGAAATTACAGCGCTTGGATAACTTTTATGTTTTGTAGTGCCGCCTGGTGGCTAGTCACATCAATAGGCCTAGCATATAAAACCTTCTCTGTGGAAAAAAAAATACATATACATACAAACTTTCATAATGATCGGTCTCGCATAGTTTCCGATTCTATAAAGGACATACAAACAAACATTCATTTTTGTATATAGATACATGTTGTTAACAATATTTTCACTTTCACAACTGATATCAGATTGATTGCTGGTTTGCCTAACATAGATTACTGTAAAGCTTGGTTTGCAAAGTTTAATCTAACCCTACCATCTGTTTATGTATTGGTGTTTTGATGTATGTTAAAGATAACTTGAATGACCTTGTTAGCCTCTGTGATAACATAACTATTTTACGAGAAATAGGAATGATCTGTTGCTGATGAAGTGTAAATACACAAGCACTAAAGTAGCTTTAGGTATCTGGGAATCAAATTGTACAATGCTTTACCTGAACATATAAAAAAATTATCTAGCCCTAGGTTTGAAACCTCCATAAAAAACATGTTGCTTAAGAAGTGTATATATAGTGTAAATGAATGTTACAATGCTAGTAATAGTATGCTTCTTTAACTTGTTTCACATGTTATAACTTGTTGACGTTGTTATTCACTATTGTAGTGTCCTGACAATAAATGATTTGATTTGATGAAATGTTGCGTTTTGCATGTGTACATTCACCAAATGATTCTGATGATGAGAACTGAATAGCTTCATGTTGGATTGAGGTGACTTTGGATGGGATGTTTAGACGATAAAGATGAACAAGATAATTTTACAATTTAGAATTGAAAGGTAGATAGATCTGGACATCTTACCCATACAATCAAATAATATGTAAAGTGACAAGTTATGCCTTGATTATTTTTGTTGTTTTATACACAGGAGAATTTACTAGAAAAGCTGCAATTGAAGTCTTTTTCTATACAATTCAAAGCAGGTGATAAATGGATTGTGATCCCTGATAGCTGGACTCAACAAATTTTCATTTCAGACTTGGGGAAACAACATGGCAAAGGCTTCCGAGCCCAAAATCAAGCCGTGTACTAAAGATGACGACGACTACACGAAGATAACTTTCTCGCCTGACCTCACCAAGTTCAAGATGGATCGTCTGGATGACGGCATCGTCTCTCTCATGTCCCGGAGAGCCTACGATGTTGCGGGCCTCCACACGTGGCGTCAAAGTTTTCCTTAATGGGAAGCGTTTGCCTGTGAGTTTGGATTAGTAATTTTTGGTTTTAGAATGGTGTTTTGGTATTTAAGAGAAATTTACAGCATTATAATTGTGTAGTGTCAAACTTTTTAACATCCTATTGTTGTGTTTGAGTGTATTATATGATGCTGTAAAATATGTGTTTAATTAACAAACAAACATATAACATAAATAAATTATTGCATAAGACATTAATAGTTTGTTGATATCCACTAAAAATTATGCCAATATATACAATTTTTAATCAAAACTACAAACATGAACACATTTTACCTTTCTTTGTTTTTTAATCTTGTACTATCCATATAAGGTTGTTCAACAAGATCAATCTGATCTTGAATACAGCTAATTCGTGTAATAACTTGATCCTTTAAATTTAAACGCATATTTATCCAATCACTGTTCAGATGAAAAATGGAACTTAAGCACAATTACGTAGACCTAACTTGACTAAGACTTGGTTATGTTTACAATCAAACTACTTCAGTAATTTGATTATTTTACCCTTAATTACTTTACTTATGTTTTATATTTTCTGTTTGAAATTCTTACTTATACTATAAGTTTTTTTTGAAATTGATACTGTCACTTTGAGTAGCTATTTTCAAGTTGCTGTGTTTTGTTGGTTTTTTGGTACTTTTTAACTTTGTACCAAAAACCAACATACTACTACTTTGTACTTTTTTTTGTTAGTTAAATTATTTATTTTTGTGTAACAATACACTTCTTTATTAATTAATCGTTTGAGCACTGCATACATTATATGTATTAAACTATGATGACCCGAAATAGTTGGTACTTTCAAGATCCACCTGTATCCATGTTTGTATAGTTTAAAGAGTAGTATGACCTAACAAAGGATTAATTCAATATTTTTTCTAAAACTTTGTAGGGCAAACACGTTATAATTTTAATAATGATTATTGAAATTTTCCACCTTACTATACTAGTAGGATTCAAAATACAAATAAGGGCAAATTTATAAAGTTTTTATTAATCTGCTTGGGGTTTCTTCAGATCAAGACCTTCAAGGACTACGTGGAACTGTACATTAAAGGCAAGGAGGATGAGACAGGAAACCCGTACAAAGTGATTTACGAAAACGTCAACGACAGGTGGGAGGTTGCTGTGACCATCTCCGATCGTGGCTTCCAACAAGTGTCGTTCGTCAACAGCATTGCTACGACCAAGGTTTGTGTTGCCACACTATGGTAATGTTTCTAGCTGTAAATTCTGAATGAATGTGTACACCTTCCAGGTTACAAACTATATCAGTTCATGTTAGAGATGTAGCCTCTAAAAGTGTTTTAAAATAATAACATAATATTAATAAACTTTTATCACTTTTATACTTTTATTTTACGTAGGTACAATGTACATTTCGGAATCATTGTATGAATCACTGTATAAAAATCATTGACAAATGAAGATTTTTATAAAGAATTAAACATTATTAAATACATAGCCCAAAATAATGGATATAAACCAAGCAAGATTGATATATTATTGAAGAATTACAAAAAGAAAGAAAATAAGAAGAAAGAAGAAAGAAATATCAAATACATTCAATCAGACTACCTTGGTAAACATTCTCACAAAATTAACAAATCATTTTATAAACAAGGATATCAATTGGCATTCAAAACATCGAACAACCTTGGACTTTTAATCAAAAACAAAAGCAATTCAACAAACCAAAATCAAAATTCAAAATTCAACAATAGTGGAGTATACAAATTAAATTGCAACGATTGTCAATCCCACTATATTGGACAAACCGGCCGATCATTCAAAATTAAATTTAATGAACACGTAAAAGCATTGAAAACATCATCAAATTCAAAATATGCAGACCATTTAAACAACACCGGCCATACATACACTAACATCATCGAAAACAATCTTGAAATTTTACACACAAGCAAAAAAAGTCGCATATTATCCACTTTAGAACATTTTGAAATTTACAAAAGTGCCAAAATTAATCATAATATATTATTAAATGACAAAGATTTTCTAACAAAAAATTTATTATTCGATAGACTTTTAAACAATATACAATGAATGATCTCACATAAAATTAAATACAACAAATTTAGCCACCAAGGTAGTAAAAAACACATGACAAATTGATTTTAATTATTTATTTTAACTTAACCTTATTTGTACCTGAAGATGATGGAATCAATGATTCCGAAATGTACATTGTACGTAAAATAAAAGTATAAAAGTGATAAAAGTTTATTAATATTATGTTATTATATCAGTTCTTTGTTTGCACTTGATATAAATACTCATTGTAATATTGTGAAATTCCTGGACTTAATTTAACTAACTCATTGTGGTTATAAGGATGCTGCATCCTTCTGTTCAGTGAACCAGGGCCTTAAAGGCACACATGCTGAGTCCTCAATTCTGTTTTTACACCAATAACTGTTGAGTTTTTTATATTTATACTATATTACATTTAAAACGCTTTAAGTTTAATGTGGTATATTGCTATTGTTGTGGTGAAAAATAACAAACACTTATAGAATGAGCTCATATGGGTACATTTTGCTCTACTATGTCATCAGTTTTGTTTGTAACTGAAGGTTGCTAATGTTTTTGTTTATGAAACAAATTGAGAAAATTATTTGTGGAAAGTAGAAATGACGGAAATTATAGTAATACTAGTAGTTACTCGTGGTTTCACGTGCAATTTCGTAAGTTTTTGCACCTGTATGAGTACTTCTGGCTCGAGCGAATTTATATTTCTAAGACCAATGTTGAATTTGCCTTCGTGCCACGATCAAGAAAATATGCCTTGTAAAACATTATTAATTTACTTCGGATTTTATATTTTAAGGCGTTCTTTAACTTTGTAATATTATTTTTTTAGTGGTCAAGACAATTGTTTTAAAACGAGAACATAATTTAAAGATTTTTGAAATGTGTAGATTTTGTTTAAAGTTAAAATTCCCATTCACATTTTATATTTTGAAGTTTTTTGAATTCATTTGCACGGTATTCAGTGTTGAAAAAAATGTAAAGGAGGATTTCACTTCCCTGTATGCACAAAGCTGTAATATTTCAGGGATGCTACAGGTCAGGGAAAAGTCAGGGAAAAAAAACAGGACTGGAAATCAGTTAAAAGTCAGGGAATCCGGTCTCAAGTCAGGGAAAAGTCAGGGAATTTCGACGTTGGTCAGGGAAAAATATAAAATCCCTTTACACAAATAAACTTACTGCTGCCGCGCCGAGTCCAAGCCTGCAGATGACGCGGCGCATGAAGCAGGCTTTTTTATATTTGCCACCCTGTTAGCCTCAACACCGCTTTTTTACACCCATTAATTGCCAAAAACCCTGTGGATTGCGTTGAAAAAAAGTCAGGGAAAAATGAAAAAATTTGGTCTGGAAATCAGGGAAAAGTCAGGGAATTTCATTATTGGACTCCTGTAGCAACCCTGTATTTGAAGTAACTGCTCTCTGTTCACAATAGAATAAGTGGCTAATTACTCCTTTGGTATGTCTAGGGTGGGAGACACGTGGACCATGTAGCTGACATGATCGTTAAACAGCTGATCGACACCATCAAGAAGAAGAACAAGGGTGGGTTAACAGTGAAACCCTTCCAAGTGAAGAACCACATGTGGATATTTGTCAACTGTCTCATCGTCAACCCCACGTTCGACTCCCAGACTAAAGAGACCATGACACTTCAAGCTAAAAGCTTTGGATCCAAGTGCAACTTGCCAGAAAAGTTCATTAACAGTGTGAGTTGTTGCGTCAGGTTTGAATAGAATGATCGTCCTGTTTGATAGTCTAGGCTACTCTTACTCTTCATCATCATCTTTCTTTCATTCCAATATTGCACCAAATCTGTCTAACATGTTGCCTTTTCTTAGTATTCCATAATTTTTCTGAACTTTTTCCTCCACTTTTCTCCCTTCATTAAAACACTCTCCATCTGTTTCCTCATTTGAATCCTTCACTATCTCTTGGCATTCTGTATTTCTTTCATTATTTTTACACTTGTAAAATATTTTATCATATCCTCATCTCTCTCTAATTTTAACCTACTTATCTAGAATAATTATTTAAATCTATTAATTTTTCCAATGATCAATCCGTATGGATGTACTCCAGAGGTGAAAATAAAAATTTTGTTCTGTAGAAAAAAACTTTCATTTGAAGTTCAGAAGGGTGATTCAAAGTTTGAACATATGTGTTTTTATATCTATCAGTTATGTTCATTAAACACGAATATGAAAGACTTTAGTAGAGTAGAGTTGATTTATGCCATAATAAATTGTTCATGAAGTTCAAGGATGGTTTTACAAAAGTTTTGTTGTAAGGGACTTTTTTGTGTCTCATTGTAAAACTTTCCCAAAATGTTGCTGGTGTGGCCTAGGTAAATGAATTGTATACAGTAAGGCAATTATCTACAGGAAATAATTAAAAGGTTGAATGTGTGGTAAATGGTAAAGTGCACTGCTATCCTAGGACATTTCAACTGGAAGATTTAGTTAGCCACATATGTTCGCAGATAACGTTTCTTTCATTAAGATTTTGTTTGGCTTAGATTTCTTGATGTGCTTAGTAGCCGTTTTGTGCCTAAATATTCGTTGCATGTACCCAAATATAAATATGGAAAAGTAATTTAAATAGTAATACTAAAACCTCTAATGCTACTATGTTACCTGCAGGTCTCAAAGTCGGGGATCATCGAGAACGTCTTGTCTTGGGCGAAGTTCAAGGCACAAACACAGCTCCAGAAAACTTGCAGTGGCAAGAAACAAAACAAACTTAAAGGTAACGTGTGTTCAATTTATACCGTTGTAATTGGAATGTTCTGTTGTCTGTTATTGTAGTTATACCACAACTCACACTGATACAGACAAATGATTGAAAAACAGTTGTATTGTAGTGACACAAATTATATTAAACGTGAATATATCATTGTTTTTAATCTAAAATAGCAAATGTGGACTAGTCACACATACAGACTGTTTAGCATAATATAACAGTAACGACTTTGTAAGAAACAATTTTTCAGTGAAAATGTCAATAAAAGCAATGATAAAAGTGTTATTTAGCTTGTCGCATTGTGTATTCAGAAAATGTAACAAATACACAGCCAGCGTGGTCTGCAACAGATAGGAACATCTTTTGGGCGTAGATAGTTCTCCTCTGGTATCGTAAAGAGAACTGAAGACCAAAATTGCTGATTCCTCAAGATTCCAATGATCCAGGAATTAAAATCCATCTGTAATTCGTATAAAAACTGTCCTTCCAAGATTTTAAACATTGCTGTCAATTATAAAAATAAAACAAATCACAATTATTTCCACAAAATACTAAAAACAGAAGTAAATATTTTATATTGAAAAAGAAAACAAATGTAGCATTTGGATATCTAATGGTAATAAAATATACAAGTAATACAATTCAAAATAGTTAACATTAAATAATTTAATGCTAATTATAGTATTGAAAAGTCATATCACAAAGGAATTAATCCATATATTGAAATAAAGAGAGAAATTAAAATTACTATATATATATATATACTATGGGCCTTAATGGCCTGTGTGCGTAGATTCGAGTTGAAATTTTTAGGATTAGAATTTTATCTTAAGAACTGTGTAGATTAAATTTAAAAATTTTTTAATTGAAAGAAGTTATGTGAAGCAGAATAGCTTATGGATATGACTTAAGAATTCTGATAATTAGCAATATTGTAGAGAAAGTAGACAAAACAAATAAAAATATTGAGTGTGAACAAAAATTACTAAAAGTTGATTTAATAACTCATGTACATGGATTTTTTATCTTTAGTTTGGAGAGGAATGATTGTTACCAAAAGTTCAGAGTTTATTATTTTCTTACAAGTATGCAGATACGGGTTGAAGGGATGGTTGTAAATATGTTACAAATTTATGCATGACTGTTTTTTGTCCAGGAGTGCCCAAGTTAGAAGACGCAAATGACGCAGGCACGAAAAACTCACTGGACTGCACTTTGA
Organism: Homalodisca vitripennis; assembly: GCF_021130785.1. Taxonomy (NCBI): domain Eukaryota; kingdom Metazoa; phylum Arthropoda; class Insecta; order Hemiptera; family Cicadellidae; genus Homalodisca; species Homalodisca vitripennis. The sequence goes on along the minus strand of NW_025777341.1, from coordinate 18,602 downwards.
TATTGACTGAGGGAGATTCAGCCAAGAGTTTGGCTGTGAGCGGGCTCGGTGTGGTTGGCCGTGACAAGTACGGTGTGTTCCCACTCCGAGGTAAACTGCTCAACGTGCGCGAGGCCACGCACAAACAGGTGTGTAACGGTTTCGCTTCATTGTGACAAACCGAGAACTGAGAAACTCACTCTATGCAAATAGCATTTTAGTGTGAATAAATAAGATTAACTAATTCATGGTTTACGTTTCTCTTTTGTCAGATTTTGGAGAACGCGGAAATCAACAACATTATCAAGATTGTTGGGCTTCAGTACAAAAAGAAATACGAGACAATGGACGACTTGAGGACCCTACGATATGGCAGGCTCATGATAATGACAGATCAAGATCAGGTGAGTTGTCCAGGATCTAAACGGAGCGGAGTAGAGTATGGTTAACTCTTATAAGTCCATGGAGTTGGTACAAACCCTATACTAGTACAACAGTACAGACAAGTGACTTGTTACAAGCCTGCAACTTTCAGTAGACAGTGGCAATTTACAAGGCATCACTGTTTCAAGGTCTGCTTGAAAATAGAATTGGCTTGTGTCACTGTCGCACTTCTCTGAAATCACGTGACCACAAATTCGAGACATATCGTTGAAAGCCTAAACCCCTTTTATGTTAACTAATTGCTTGATCTGCTCAAAGTTCTGGGTGTATTTAGATTAATGCATTGATTCCATATAGTCATAATGAGGAATGTAGAATCTTGGAGCATTGGAAAAACAGATATATAATTTAAAAAATTATATATTGGAAAATGTTGTATTCCTTTATCTAGTGATACTACAATAATGAGGAACATTTAAATTTCAGTCTCAACAACTTTAGCATCCTTCTTCTGTTTGTGACATTGTTATTGGGCATTTGGTATTGGTCTTGTCATCACAGGGGCTTTTGCCAAGTGCTCCAGGAACACCCTTGTAATCCTTATTGCAATATAAGCAGGAAAAACACTTATTGGTCTCTAGTTACAGCAGTTGGACACTACAAAATTAGCATGTGGTAATCCAGGTGTATGGTGTTAGGTACCTTTGGCAAACTCTTCAGGGTTATCCCTTTTTCTTTTTTTTTTTTTCCTTGGGGTGGCCTACTGCCATGCACTTAAGCCTCAAGGGCTTTTTGCGCACCCCGGAAACACCATGAGGCCCACCAGTCTACAACTTCAGCAGTTCAACAAACCGCCAAAAACAACCTATCAAGTCCTCCTGCGAAAATTCACCACCCCTGTCCAAGCTACCAAAGATGGCATACCGCTCTCTTGCTATTGCAGGGCAATCAAAGAGCAGGTGCTCAGCAGTCTCCTCCTGCTCATTACACCTTCCACAGAGCGGATCCTCTGACCCAGTCCTAGGGAATCCAGTCCGTTCAATCTTTGATGGTACTTTCAGTGTTCTTATGAGTATCTTCATTTGGGAATGCTGATAGCCGAGCGGTCTGAGACGTTGGACTTTGAGTCTGAGTTAGAGATAGCGCAGGTCAAATCCTGTCTGTGACCGTTGCACTTTTTATCAGTACCATCGACCTTGTACTGTATCGTCTTGCCTCCTTATTCTGTTTGATAAGATCCTCGCACAGGCTAGTGGTCCATGAGGATGGGCATAATTAAGGCTTAAAAGGAGATTGAAAAAAAATTTGCAATGTAACGGCAAGACGTTAAACATTTTTCTTCACTGATCAACCGAGTTGTTTTGAAGACACGTGGGTGTTCACTCCAATCTTGTCTGGTACTGCTATCAACCCATTAGGGGAATGAGAGAAGTGGATGAAGCCTTCATTTTATACCTTGTGTTGGGTCTTAATTGAGGCTTAACTACTACTTTAATTGTTTACTCGTTAATGATCAATTTGTTATCAGGTGGTCTTAGTGGTGTCTGTAGATTACAAAACATCCAACTGTTCCGTACTGAAGGACTGACATAACTTGTACTGTTCACTTAGGACGGATCACATATCAAAGGGCTCATCATCAATTTTATCCACACCAACTGGCCTTCGCTGCTCAAGCTGCCGTTCCTGGAGGAATTCATCACTCCCATCATCAAGGCGTCGAAAGGGAAGGAGGAGATTTCATTTTATTCTCTGCCAGAGTTCGAGGAATGGAAGAAAGAAAAGGACAACTGGCACACGTACAAGATCAAATACTACAAAGGTTTTTATTTTTTGCAATTCCTATTTGTTGCCTACTCTGTTTGGTAATTCAAGATACTTTATTTGTCTTTAAACATATATAAATGAAATTGACATTGTTAGTAAATTCATAACATTAGTATAACTAGCCAATACCAAATTCCTCAATTTCGTATAAACAAAATAGTTCGATAAGCCTAAGAAAATTGATAAATGATTAAAAACTAATGTACAACTACAATAAATAAATAAGTTCATAACATAACAACAACAAATAAAATATATAAGAAGTAATAATAGAGAATAAAACAAATAATAACTCAATAAATTTGTAACTGTGGCCTCAAAATTGACACAGGACAAATGCTCATCAAAAGGCTTTGTCCAATGAGAAATAATAAATAAATTTGAACAGAAACAACAATAATATAAAAAACAGTAGACTAAAATTTTATTTCACTAGTGTCAGGACAAATGTTTCTCAATTGAATAAAAGGTTTTGTCCTTCAATCAAGTACTAATAGAGCTTTTACTCAATAACCAATAACTGTATTATTTTTCATCTAATATAGGTGTTTTTGTTTGAAACAGTGTAACATTGATATTTACAGGGTGTTCTGTAATTTGTCGAAAATTTTACGGAATTGCTCGTTGGGTCCAAGCAAATAAAATAAAAATGCCTACTTTTTCCTGTGTTTTCATTCCCGTTGATTTACTTTTGTGTAGTATACTTTTATTTCCACGATTTCGATTCAGTATATGACCAATTGGGGAATTGTACAGGTTTGGGTACCTCCACTTCAAAGGAGGCAAAAGAATATTTCTCAGACATGAAGAGGCACAGGATCTTGTTCAAGCACGGCGGAGATGAGGATGATAAACACATCCTGATGGCCTTCAGCAAGAAGCTTGTAGACTCACGAAAGGAATGGCTCACCAACTGGATGACAGACTGCAAGCGGAGAGCTGAACTCGGTGAGTACTCGTCGCTGTTCAAAATCTCACATAAAAACCGGTACTTGTAAAAATTCCATAATTTTGGCAACAAATTTTTAAAATCTTTACAGTTTATTGTGTTAAAGCCAAATGATAAACTGATGTTTTTGGCATATGGTTATTGGTATTTACACAGTTGCTCTTTTACAATTTTCTGGTACATTGGATGGGAGTTTACATGGTCGATGGTTTGAATTACTCGTACATCTACTCTTACTCACATCTTGTGATGAATTTGCTCGTTAGATCAGTATTGTCTCACAATATGCCTCATTAAGTACTCAAAGCCAATATAGGTTATACAGGATGTTCATTATACTTCTCCAAATCACCATTCACTTTTTGATTTGTCCAGTTCAAAATAAATACAATATGCCATGGTCTAAAGTATAAAGTTCAAACTTAGCGTATTGTTTAGTCCAATTAAGATTTTTTTTTTTACAAATTTCAGAAAGATATCATACCAGGTTTTTGTAAAGGCGGCCTTACAAAATGTTCAAAACGGTAATAACTAAAAAGACGGGAGATTTTATGAAAAGTTTATAAGAATTACAGTAAATATAGATTACTTTTAAATGAACATTTTGATACAAAATTTATGTCACTACGGCAAATAATAACTGAACATTTAAGGTTTTACTAAGCTCCATCCCTCACTTAAAGTACAATAATCGAGTTATTAATGTTGTTCAACTGCTCATTAATTAAGTAATCAGTTCTGATTGTTGCAGATTACTAGCTCATTTTATAAACTTGTTTGCATGCTGTACACATTTTTGCCGACTTTATCTTTAAATTTCATCTCTTGATTGATATTTCTCCTCGAGCCACTTTATCCTTTAAAATGCAAGCGTTAGTCACTCATTTTCACAATGCAGCTAAATACATACACCAAAAGTGTTATTGACCTCGTACTTCACCGGAAGTAAAGAAAGAAGTTATAGCAAAATTTACGAAACAGTTGGCACACCTTGTGTAAAAGTATTTTGCTGTAATTTCAGTAGGTGTGGTGAAATTTAAGTTATGGCCACAAGCACCATGCATTTTACGATTATGTAGAGAAAATCAAGCATACTGATGGTCTGTGTTGTGCAGGTCTGCCTGAGGACTACTTGTACACGAAGACTACTCGTGTCGTGAGCTACAAGGATTTCATCAACAAGGAGTTAGTTCTGTTCAGCAACATGGACAACGAACGCTCCATCCCCAGCCTCGTGGATGGTCTCAAACCTGGTTCCCGGAAGGTCTGTACCATCCTGTCGACCGTTAATCACTAAGATCATTGATCTATACAAAGAAGTATTTAGTATAGGTTGATCGTGATGTACGAGATATGGGTGATTCTCAGAAAAGTGTACAGTTTGATGTATTGGCCTAAAAAACATCTACAAATAACGATAATTTTTTAAAGATTTTTATAAATTAAACTATTTAAATATAACAAGAAATGCTTGAAGGATGAAAAAGTAATTTTATAATATATTAACATTTTTTCACCTGTCCACACTATGTGACAAGTCACTGGTGTGGACAGTCACCAATTGTGTTTCTCAAAGTAAAAGTAATTAATTACATAATATTTAATATTATTATTTTAAATAATAAATCTATATGTAATTTTAATAGTATAAATAAAACAAATAAGAAAGTATGATTGAAAACAAAGTGAACTATTATTACTATAATGCAACAATTTGTATGAGTATCTGGGTTGAGAGTCACTTGTGTGGACTTAACTGAAAAACTAGGCAAAAAATTACTGCCTTCAAATCAGCTGTAGTTTTTGTTTGAGAAAGGAGGGAAACTAGGTATTGTTCCCAGTGGCTAGTAAAACTGATCTGTTTTGAGTTAGTTGGATGTTGTTTAGACGTTTCAAGTTGAAAATTGTGGAATAATCAAGCATACATCATCACCTGTGTTACCACGGTTACTTTGCAGGTAAATAGAACTTCCTTATATTAAAATGATTTTTTATTAGCTTTTACTGTAAACTAAAAGAAACCAACATATCTTTAAACCTAACCTCAATGTTCTAGTTGCTAGGCTCTGATGTGTTTATAATCATCACTTGTGTGGACATAACTGGTGTGGACATATGCTGTCCACACAAGTGACTGAAATGTCCACACCAGTGATTTCATATAACTACATGCCTTTTTATTTTATTTTATATATTATATTGAACTAAAAAGTTTTATTATATTTTAAATATACTTTTCAGTTACTTAAATGTGGTGAAGTTTATAACTATTACAGAGATCTGATTGAAATCATTACTATATCTTGCTATTATAATTGAGTGTTCAACCATCTGTAATATCCTATTTCTTTACATAATTTTTCTTTTCGAACTCTTTGCACTATAGGGCTAATTTTAATTTACATCTCACTTTTCCATTTAATGTTTATTTATTGGTTGGTGTTTTTTACAGGTTATTTCAAAGAAATCTGTAAAATGGCTAAGATAAAAGTTAAGAAGAAACCTAATGAAGCTTATTTAGCTAGAAGGAGGGAGCAAAAAAAGATGAGCATGAGGAGAGTGAGAGAAAAATTAAAAAATGACCCCTTTAAAACATGAGGAAGAAAAGTTAAAGAGAAGGGAACATTATAAAAATTTAAAAAAAAGAAGGACAAATTAAGTTGATTCATGAAATGACCGAAAGGTAACAAAGAAAAATTAGACGGAGTTTGGCGAAACCGCTACCAAAAGTACAGGAATAGGCAAAAACATATGGAGGAGCAGCAACAGTTTTTAAAAATTAAACACTCCACCAGAAAGTCCACAGGTTATGGATGCAGAAGAAATACCTAGACCAAGCAGACAGAGTGAAAGTGGGAAAAAAATTGCAAAGCGAAATAGAGAAAAAAAGAAATCAACAAATTAAAGAAGGCAGAACAAAAGGTTAACAAATATAAGTCAAGATTATCTAGGTTCAAACATCAAAGTAGGGCGGAAAAGTGTATAATTCATGATGACACGCCCAGAAAGGTTGTGGCAAGTTTGCTTGGAGATCAGAAAGTGTCTAGGGAAGTCAGAAAAAAGTTACTTTTTGGAGAAGTACTTGCAAAGCAATTAAAAGAAAATTATAAAAATGACAAAAATGCTAGTGTTCGGAAATTCTTTTCAGGAAAGGTAATTCGAAAATACAGATTCCTTGAATACATGAGGTCACTTACCTCTCGTCAAGCATGTATAGATAAAGGATATCTTCATAAGAAGAAAATTTATGCTCACGCAAAGGTTTTGCAGCAAAGTGTTGTGCAGTTTTTGGAGCGTGATGATAACAGCAGAATGACTTCAGGAAAAAAAGAAACTATAACCGTCAAAAAACTGAAGAAAACAAAAGAGGTACCTCAATGAGTCACTCCAAAAATTGCATGCTAAATATTTGAAGGAAAACCCAATCTATGCAAATTTTAGCTACTCATTTTTTTTGTAAGCTTCGTCCATTTTGGGTTGTCATACCTACAGTTGCTATAAGAGACACTTGCTTATGTAAAATGCATGCAAATGTTGGACTGCTTACGCAACTAAAAAAACTTAATATAATAAGTGAAAGAACACACCTTCTGAAATTTTGAAAAACCTATGCTGTCCTGGTGAGCTTCAGGAAAAATGTTTGCGAAGAGAGTGTTACAATTGTGCTGTCAAACAAATAGAGTTTAATGAAATTAACAGCACAGAAAAAACCTTTTATGAGAAATGGTTAACCAAGAAAGTACCTATAATGATAAAAGGAAATGTGAAACTCAGCCAAAAAACTCTTAAAACAAAAATAGAGTATGAATTGGGACATTTAGTTGTGGAAATGAAGAGGATGATTGTACCCTACATGAATCATGTCTGCAACATTATCCATCAGTTTGAAGCAATACAAAATGTGAAAGAGAACTTGACTGAATGTGAAGCTTTGCTTACCTTCGAGTACTCTCAGAACTATGCATGCAAATATTTCAGTGAGATACAATCATTTCACTTTGGTGGAAGTAGGACCCAAATCACCCTTCATACTTCAGTATTATATTATAAAAATGAAAATAAACTAAAACACAAAAGCTTCTGCTCGATATCAAAAAGTCTGCGACATGATCCATCAGCCGTTTGTGCACATTTGGATCCTGAGATTAAATGCATAAAAATGATTGTACCAAACCTGAAAAAAATCCATCTTCTTAGTGATGGACCATCGACACAGTATAAGAGCAAGTCAATGTTTCACTTATTCGGGAATCATCTGTGTCCAAAACTTGGTGTTGAAGAGGTAGTATGGCACTACTCAGAAGCAGGACACGGGAAAGGTGCTGCTGATGGGGATCGGTGGAAGCGTTAAGAGGTTGGCAGACAGTTTGGTTAGTAGGACAGATATTGCAACTTTTGAACAGTTTGAAAGTTCAATCAGAGAAAACTGTAAAGAGACAACACAATTTTCTCTGTCTCTAATGACAAAATAATTGAAATAGATAAAATTTTACCAGCGGAACCTTTGAAAACCTTAACTGGAACGATGAAGATACACCAGCTGACCTGGGATAAAGAAAAACCCATGGTTATACAGACCAGAACATTAAGCTGCCTTAAATGTTCAAGTAGTAAACCATGCTTGCATTTTGACATGGGTGAAATCAAATTGATGACAACTGAGGAGAGAGAAACAAATCAGCCTAGTATCCTTTTGTACAAATATTTTATGGTTTATTTTGGGTAAGGTGAAAGATGAAAGGGTAATAAGTAACAATATGTTTGTATATATGTGTGTGTGTGTGTGTTGTATTGTGTGTATGTGGGTGTGCATGTATGCGTGTGCACACAGAGAAGGTATTATTTTTTATAGTGCTTTTGTGTTTGGTGCCTTTAAAACAATGGTGCCTTTCTTTGTAGATTTAAACCTAATGAAAACAAACATTTTTCCTCAACAATAATTTTTAGGAAATGACAGAGTCCATTATAGAGACGTATATTCAGATGATGATGAGACCTTGATGACAAACTCAACAACACACCTAAAGTCAACGACTACGTTTTAGTCAAGATTCATGGGAAGTCCAGCTTCTATTACTACATTGGTCAAATCAAAAAAAAATTCAATGATGAATTTTTGATCAAATTCATGAAGAAGAGTGGGAAAAAAATTTGTGTGGCCAGTGGTGGAAGACATTTCATCTGTTGAGTTAACGGACATTATTACTGTTCTGGAACAACCTAATATAAATAATAGGCAACAATATGAATTTTCTGTACCAGAAATGTATCATTTAAAACTAGCTTAAGATCTAATGTGTGTGTTTGTGTTTCCTACTTCTTTAAACATCCATGTTTAAGAGAAATAAATTTGAAAGCTGACATGTTATTAAAAGCGCTTTATTTGTCAATTTTGCTTAGGCTGAAAATTATTCTTTAATCAATACGTAAACATTAATGATTAAAAAACTTAATTGAAATTAGCTAATAATAATAACAATAAATTAAAAAAAAAACACTAACAAAAAACTAAACTTTGTCTAATAGGGCATGATACTCTACTCTGGTCACTGGTATGGACACCATTGTCACCGGTGTGGACAGTGTTCAATGTTTTGCATTAATTTTTTAGCAAAAAAAAATTTTTTTTAAGCTTGACTACTATTTTTATTGACATTATGGGCTTAAAAGCTGTTTAATTTGATAACTTTACAAAATAATTATGAAATAAATTTTTTTAAACTTTAAAGTACTTATACTGTACACACATTTTGGAGAATCACCCATATATTAAAAAAACACAATTGGGATTGGAAATATAACAAGTTAATGGATATATTTAAGGATTTAAAACTTGAATTGTTAACAGTATTTTTTTTTCTCCTGTGTTTTTAGATATGCTTTCACCCAGTGCCACTTACATTGCTAGAAGCAGGTCTTAAATAATGTTTTTAAACATGTAATGTCCATCACTCGCATGTTCTGATATCTTTGCAATATCTTTTATTTAAACCTGTATAATACTAAAATATTGGATACAGATATTCTGATATATTATTTTATGATAAATTAAAATGCGGTGAATGTGTCTGTCTTACACTATTGTGAAAGCCTTAATCATATTTGGTCCACTGTGCAAGTAAGTGGTAGAATTTCAAATATTCACTGAGTTTTTATACGGTAATATTTTGTTGTAGGATCCTTGAAACAACCATGAGTATGAACGTAATAGCACTTAAAAAAAGACAGATCATTCTTTATAAAATTGACCAAATCTCTGCAAATGGAGCTGTCTTATTTTATTTAGCATCTGCATTCAGTTAAAAAGTCAATATTCCCAAATGGAATTAAGTGGCAGCATTAAATGCTTTCATGAATTTACTTGCTTCAATCTAAATGCCTTAAAAATCTGTAATGAGAACATTTGAATTAAGAATAAAATCTAATCCCAAATTTAAAAAACAAATCTTTAAAAAAATCCCTTATGAAAATTAGTAACAGTAAATTTGCAGTTTCAAGAACTTAGTTGTTTTATGCAATAAGTGGTCAATAAACTGTAACTCTGGTTCTGATCTAGGTCCTTTTCACGTGCTTGAAACGTAACGATAAGCGGGAGATCAAGGTGGCGCAGCTGGCAGGTTCAGTGGCCGAACACTCGGCGTATCACCACGGTGAAATGTCGCTCATGTCCACAATCATCAATTTAGCGCAAAACTACGTCGGCAGCAACAACTTGAACCTGCTGCAGCCTATTGGTCAGTTCGGCACAAGACTACAGGGCGGCAAGGACGCGGCCAGCCCCAGATATATCTTCACAATGATGAGGTTAGCAGTTTAATCACATCTTTGTCATCACTGGAATCATAAGGCTTTAATGTGTTAGTATTAATGTATAATTAATTAAATTCTTAAATAAGGTTTTATCAGCTCTTTCTGGTTGATAAAACTTTGTTTTCATTTAAATCTATTGGGAATATGTGAATAAAATCGCAATAATTTGTCCACAAAATAATAATATGTTAAGAGTATATTTTAATCATTAGACCTTGTGTCATTGATAGTTTATTATTAGTATAGTTTTTGTTTTCTGAAATACTTGTTATTTGGTATAAATATTATTTATTACAGTTTATTAGGGTATATATACAATATTTTCATTGAAAATGAAGTTAAGATAAGAAACTTATACAATAAATAAGACATTTTTACTCTAAAGGCGTTAACAAAATTGTATTAAACTGGGGCTTTAACTTAAAATTAATATACAATTTTGTAAAGAAAGTAAAATCAAACAAAAATTATAGTTTTGTACCTTGTTTGAGACTATATTTTTTAAAACCTAATCATGAAAGAAATCATGCATTACCTTAATATTTCATGATAAGATGTTGTAGGTTAAAAACTATCATGTCGTATTTTGTGAATTTGAATGCAGATTCATGTAAAAATTTACACTTTTTATGTAGTCTTGAAAGGATTAAAATTATGTGCAATTACTTCTATTTAAGATTTTCAACATAACTGTTACGGTGATCTCTTCCACAATTTTATTAACACTGCGTCATGCTGCGTACTAATCTCTTATGTCATATATCCAGTTTTGTCTCCAAAATTCCAGTTTTTCTTTAGTTTAGGAAAACTAAAATTATCAGTTTAAAATTTGGATTCCTCAATTTTCTTAAAATAAAGTATTTTTTGTATGAAATACAGAAGTAACGTGTGTGTACTACTTTGGAAAAATTTTAAAGCTGATGAGTTTAACCTTTCACACGTTTCTGTTTGTGATATATTTCTGTATCTTGTCACAGCCCCCTGACAAGACTCATCTTTCATCCCCACGACGATCCACTGCTCAAATATCTAAAAGATGACAACCAGAAGATTGAGCCTGTTTGGTACATTCCAATAATACCGATGATCCTGGTGAACGGCGCCTCCGGCATCGGCACTGGCTGGATGACAAAAATACCCAACTACAACCCTCGTGAGATCATCCAAGTGCTAAAAAGGATGATGGAGGGAGAAGAAAGCGCACAATTTGGTAAGCAGCTTGTGCTGATTGTTGAAATCAAGTGATATTTCCTCAAGGAGCAATTTGAGTGTATCTCGGAGTCAGATTGTATGTGCTGATAACCTTTTTAGTAGTAATAACTGCATTATTTTTTTTGTCCATGAAATCTGTGGGTGGACAATACAATATTTTCTGTTTTAAGGTTTCAGTGAAGTTTTGGTTGCTTTGGACTTTACCCTTAGTGTTTTTAATGGAAAAGACATTTTTCATACTTCCACATTTAAATTTATTTAAAAAGCAACTTTCGTCGGTTAAGGCATCATCAGTTAGATATTTAAAACCTGCTCACTTCCATCAAGAATACAAAGCAGAAAATGTACCCTTAGTGGTTTGAAGCGTTATAACTCCTAGTCCCTTCCAACTAATCTTATTAATTAAAGATTCTTTCTTGATCAGCAAGAACCTAAATTATCATCAAGACTATACATCACCATATTTCATTTCAGTTAAACTTTTAGAATTTTGTCTGAAAGTCACATTTTTTTCTAAACATTAGCAGATAAAATATGTCTTGACTTTCAATTTATGTTTTGGTTTTTTTAAAACTAAATGGATTATTTTTGTTAAATTCATGTTTATTTCCTTCAATTAAAGAATCACTTTTGAATTGTTTCCAATTTGCTAGATAATGTGATTGATTAATTGGTTGTCATATCGAACAATCGGCACAGTAAATTATGGTAAGAGATTTCCTGTAAGATTTTCAGTCAGTAGAAATGAGATTCGGTCAAAACACAGTATACAACATCTTAAGTGATAAAGAACTTGTAGCCATGACATTAATGAACTTGTATATTTGTCAGTGTGTGGCATTATAATGTTTATGTCTGTCGTTTGTAGAAACCATGGTACAAGAACTTCCGCGGAGACATAGAGCAGTTCGGCATGGACAGTTATATGTGCAGTGGGGAGTTGTCTGTGATGGGGCCAGACAAGCTGGAGATCACAGAACTGCCTATCGGTACGTGGACTCAGGCCTACAAGGAGGCCGTCATGGAGGTGATGCTGCACGGAGACACCGATAAGAAACCCGCAGTCATCTCGTAAGTGCTCTCTCATGTTTTTTTTTTTTTACATTGAGGTGTAACTGAGGAATATCATATCAATGCTGGCATGTTATCAAATTTCTTGGTAGCTAGATACTCTATTGTGCTTACAACTTCAAACTAACACTTGAAAATACTTTTGAACTTTTTGAATTGTAATAATATCCAACAACTTAATCACAATGTGGTGGTCCACTTAATTATTGATGTAGCAATTCTCAATTTTAAGTTTTAGGTCATCACATAGTTTTGTGAATGTTGTACAGCTATAATTTTAAACCTCTGCGTGGATTGAAGGAGGAAGATTACGTTTATATTTTATAAATAAAAATAACAGAAGCAAGTAATTTTCTCAATCTAAATATATCAATGATATTAGCAATAGATGGAAAATGAAATACATTAAATGTAGCGTTGATGGTCTTTGCTCATAGTATGAAGTCCACCAGCAAAATACCATGCTTTTTCCGGAATGCAGCAAAGTCTTTGCGCTGTAACTTTTCGTCTCCTGTAATAATTTGGTTCAATATGTCATCTCTCTCTTTGTTGTAATAAAAGAATCAAGAAAATGTCAAAAATCTTTTACTTGTCTAGAGTTTGGGTACCCACCGAGAACATAATTTTAGATTTGTTTGTCACAACTTATACTTTGATGGAGTGGTTATCTTGAATTTTTGTCGTGGCGGACATATTTTTCAATTTCACTTATCAAATCCAGTAATCACAGATGGTCTACTGGAACATCCTACTTTTGAAACTAACTTTTACTTATTTCGTTTCACCATAAACTTCACGAAGCTGTCAATGATCACTGTCATCCAAGGGACAACAGTCCTTACTCCAAAAACACCCCTCGTATTTAGGGGAAGTATGTGGAATTTAGCCTTGTATTGGAAGCTAGCCTTTGTTTGATGACATCTTTGTGTCCCCAGAGACTACAAGGAGTATCATACTGACACGACAGTCAGATTCGTCGTGACACTGTCTGCAGACAAAACTACTGAAGTTGGAAGAGGAAGGTCTCCACAAAGCTTTCAAGCTGCAGTCCAGTATGAGCATCTCTTGCATGGTACGTTACAGTTGTACAAGTCCTTGTGTTTTGTTTAGTCTTATTTACCAGATTGATTAAATAAACACAATGAAGAATTAGTTTGGGGTGGCAGGTGGGTGGAATTGTGTAATGTGTACCAAATGTGGTATGTTAAAGAGAGCCTAATGAAAAAGCATAATAACATGTTAATTGCGTTTTACTCTATGTCTCTGTATTTATTATATTTTACTTTATCCTAAACGATATCACAATTCTGTACACTGAACGTAGAACTACATATACTCAAATTACTACGACTTCTTAGAATAATTTCTAAAGAATTACTCTACCATCTCAGTGTAACTCTCCAGATGGTACAGATATATTACTAAAAAATACAACGTAATTATATAAAAATAGGATGTTCCCATCAAATGAAGCATTTTGTTTTCCTTGCGTCGAAGAAATTTGTGTTTTTAGTCTTTTAGTCAATTTGATTTGTATTCGGGTGCATAACACATGCCATAATAGTTTTTAGATCCGTTATACAGATTTTAATCTCTGAGTGTTATGAGTTTTAAGTCATTGTATTAATTTTCGTTTGACTTTCTAATGTTTCAGTGCGCATTTTGACAAGGACAATGTCCTGAAAAAAGTACGAAAACATCAAAACAATCCTCACAGAGTTCTACGAGGTGAGACTGGAGTACTACGAGAAGAGGAAGGCTTACCTGGAGGGGATGCTGCAGGCTGAGGCGGCCAAGCTAAGCAACCAGGCCAGGTAAGCAGTGATGTGTTTAAATGTAAAATAAACCTCTGTGGATATTCCCGTGAAGATACCGTTGGAGAGTGTCTCTCACCTGGATACCTCCATTCAGCTGTTTGGCACGGATTTCACTGAAAACTCCACAATTCATCACCACAGTTAATGTCAGTCACTGCTCCACATAGTTCCTTAATCCTCAAACTCGCTGCTCTTTCTGCTCTTAAAAACAAATTGTTCACGCAATTTTCCTTTTTCCAAAAACTTGTGCACTACCATACCAATCTGCTCGACTATTAATTTTGTTTGCTAAGGAGCCGATTTTCAGCGAGTAGTGCACTCAATTTTCAACATTTTCTTTTGTATTTTTTTAAGAAGATTACCTTTTATGCTATATTTGCGCCCGTCCTCAAGGGCCTGTGCGAGGATCTTATCAAACAGAATAAGGGGGAGAGCCGATACAGTACAAGGTCGATGGTACTGATAAAAAGTGCAAGGGTCACAGACAGGATTCGAACCTGCACTATCTCTAACTCAGACTCAAAGTCCAACGTCTTAGATCGCTCGGTACCATCGGTACTCCCATTTCTTACTGACAGTTGACCTGTTCTTGAATCATCTTCAAGATGACCACTTTTTAAAACACAAAAACTACTTGACACCTTTGGAGGCTCAAGCATTCATCGGGATGTGCTGTGTGTATCATTGTATACACTTCCGATGCAGTATTACCGCATTTAAAACTGAATTTAATTGCAGCTCATTGCTCCATTTTGCAAATTCCGATTTTGGCCTCAGCAAGCAAATGATCTTTAATCAACTAAAGCTACATAGTTCAACAATTTTCCGAGAGATAGGAAAGTCACTTGTAAATCTGTAAGAAACTTTTTCAGAATGTTTTGAAGGCACTGTGTGTTAAATATAAATTATAAACTATTAGCATTAACATATCATTGTGTATTTAAGTTTTCATTGGCAGAGAAACACTAAAATCTAAATTTCTGAAGTGTAACATTTTTGAATTTGAGTTGAGATGCTATTAATAACACAATTTTTAACTCCAGCCCATGTTATAGGCAAAGCCTTCAGATGTGTACTGACAAATTTTCTTTGCCTTAACCCTTTAAAGAGTTACCTTTTTCCTTTTAGCCTCCCTTTATGCGAAATATTTTGGTTGAAATATATGAGAACTATTAAACCACAGAGGTCCTACCTTTTTACTATTCAGTTATTTTGTATTTAACCTTTTTGGTCAGATATATGTTTTAATAACCAAATTAACATAATTATGATCGGAAGACCAAATACTTGTCAAACAAATTTCTACATTTTAGGTGATTAATACTAATGTCGTTTATAGTTACCTTGCTTTACAGATAAAATAAATCCAAAGAATACAGTTTAAACTTTACATTTAAATAACTGCATGCATACTGAAATAAATGTATTGCCACAAATGCTTTGTCCCAGAAACATAAACCTCATAAAAGTAAAATAGTGTACAACGAGGAAATTTATCACGTATTTCAGGACAAAATTGAATTAATTCATCAAAAACCATTTAGATGTTAACTTTTTTATTAACATTTTGAAAATGTATGTAATGACTTTATACAATTTTTGAATTAATCTCGTAATGTTTCAGGTTAATTCTTTGAAGATTGTGGTGGCATATTAAATAAACGATTACCTTGTTATTTTTAGTTTAATTCTTTTAAGCTGTAAACTGCTTTGTATATATCCATTCTTGAAGAAACGTGTCAGAATATTAACTACGGACTTGTTACTCCTCAGGTTCATCGTTGAGAAATGTGATGGCATTTTGACCATTGAGAACAAAAAGAAGAAGGCCATGATTGAAGAGTTGGTCAAGAAAGGTTACGACTCCGATCCTGTCAAGGCTTGGAAGTTAAAGCAAGACAGGGAAGCAGTTTTGGTGAGTAAATTGCTGGTTTTTAAATATGTTTATTTTATTTCTTAAAATTAGACATTTGAATTGAACTCGATAAGTAATCGTATTTTTGTGCTGAAATATTTCTTGTAACAAACAAATATTCTTGTAAGAGCAGTGCTGCATTATTCGGCTCAGCTGATGTCCTAATCTTGTAAGTGGTAATATTTTTATTTCACCAAAAAAAATGTTTTTTTAGTTTTTTTTTTTATTTAATATGTTAATGAATGCTTTTATAATTGAAGAATAATGCACCTCGGAATTTTATTTGATAGAGAATTAAAACGTAAAATTATATAAAAGTTTATAAGAAATTCTTTATTATTAAAGTTGTTCCTTTATTGGTGATTAAAGACTGAACTGAAATATTACGTGGTAGATGGATATCTAAATCGACATTTTTAAAAGCCGTGACCCTGTTCAAACTTAAAATTCTTGGGATGTTTGAGGCTTGAAACAGTTTGCATAATTCTTGCGGATAACACACAAACTTTTTTTGAGAAAAGAACATAACATTATTAATGTTAGGTGAAATAATGTTCATTTGTTATTAAAATTAACATAATATCATTCGAATAAGCGTAATTGATGAATAAATTTATCATTATGAGATAATAAGCTCATCAGAAACATATTACATGAACATTTTTGTTTATTTCGAATGTTCAGGTCTCTTTAACACAAAATTCAATGTGTAAAAAATAATGCCTAAAATAAGATTTGTATTACGATAACAAAATATACTAGTATAGTATATTATGTTTATGATTAGAGGTTGGTGGCTTAAGCCTGCTTGTTATTTTTCCACAAATTAATTATATATTAAATTTTCACTTCCCCCAGCTCCCCCATGCCTATCAAAGTTTATTTTAGATAAAACAATTGTATTCACGTTGCTTGTTGATTAAAAAGAGGTAATATTGTATTAATCCATTGATTTACAATTGTCGTGTTTTGACAGTTCCATTAATGTGATTCATGAAACGTAACATTTAGATCAGCTCACTATTAATAAATAAATAATACTACACTAATAATAAAAAAATACAATGCATATTTCAGAATGGGCTTTGAAACTAAATAATTTTGCACTACTTGCTATTAAAAAGGGCTGTCTGTGTCTAGTTTAAAATGTGTAAACTTAAACTCTTGAATCATTACTAATTTTTATTTATCTTGCTTTACATCAACACCAATAAAAAAAAAAACAATGGTAAATGGTTCTAATTTTTGAGTTTTATTCCCTTCAAGTCAATATAATTTTTAGATCAGTCTCATATTTTATTTGGAATATTGAATTTTTACCTATCCCTGATTTTTTTTAACTTTCTAAAACGTTCCTTTCCAAGGCACCCATTCCTTTCTCATATACGAGTAGTATTGTCAAGAAATATGTCCGCAATTGTATCATTAACATAACATTGCTTAATTGTTTTGCTTCTGGGCTGCAGATGAGCGGGGTACGTAACTAATGTTTGTGTGTGTGTGCATGTTTTGTTGTCAAATTTAATGTCGGAATAGATGTTTTTACAGTAAGTGTTGAGTATTAAAGTTGCATTGTAAACTATTCCCAAGATACTAGTTGTGGTGTTCTGCTCCAAACCGTTTACTTATTGTTTTGTGCTTGAGGGCTTCTCGAATAATATTAGTTTTAATAGTTGTTTTTATTACCTTAAGTTAATCAGTTTCTAATTGCCTTCAGTATTGCTTTCTATGTCTAAAACTTACTTTGAGTGCAGGGTAGCTGGGATGAAAATTTTCTTAGCAAAAAAAAATTTTATGGTTGCCTGTAAAGTCGGTTTTACGGGCGCGAAGATTTTACGTGACAACGTCTTTTTCTCGGTAGAATATTTATTGATATGAATATAATTAAATTGCACAATAGGAACAAGGAATTGAATGAAAATAAGAATTGCACAAATTTTAACTATAGAAATATATTTTGTTTACTAAAACATTGTACATAATTTGAAATTAATTAAAATTTGTTATTGTAAATGGTAAAGTTGAATAAAACATTTACTAAAATTGGAATTTGAAATTCTTGCTAAACACAAAACTCCGCGCGCGGTGATTGGTCGGTTTAGTTCGTTTGTTTGGTCGCACTGTTATGACAGGTTAGAGGTTATAATTTGTTATTTTAAATGTTTGAACTAGCAATACGCGCTTGTTTTCTTCTCAATCGAACTGAATTACGATTGATTGCAGAGTGATTTAAACTAATAATTTACTTAACACTATCAACATTTGTCAATAGTATGACATAACCTATAAACTCAGTTTCTCAACTTTTGTGTCAATCTAACAATTAATCAATCAATCATTAGTTTACGATAATGAAATATCAGTGTACAATTATTTACCTTTATTGTTGTAGTTGTTGTAAATGACGAATCTAAGCACTCCACATTTTCACGAATAAACATAGTTATCTGCTTTATCCCGTGCGGCGGACCCACAGTTATCTGCTTTATCCCGTGCGGCGGACCCACAGTTATCTGCTTTATCCCGTGCGGCGGACCCACTGGACGGGCATCGTAACGTTACCGGGCGTTAACACTTTTTCATGAGTGACTCCGAGCCGCAACCTAATTTAAGACGTTGTCATGTCAAAATGATACAA